>NC_059157.1:44840400-44954726 GCF_019923935.1 Bubalus bubalis
CCCATATGTATGTGAATGAATGTATCAGTACTTAAGACACACACATGGAATTTGCATATGTATACAGCAAACTGATAATAGTGTGTGCACAAGTGCTCAGTCTTGTCTGACTCTTTGCAACTCCACAGACTGTAGGCCTCCAGGCTCCTCTGTCCGTGGAATTTTCCAGGCAAGAATATTAGAGTGGGTCGCCATGCCCTCCTCCAGGGAATCTTCCCATCCCAGGGATTAAACCCACGTCTCTTTATGTCTCCTGCATCGGCAGGTGGGTTCTTTACCGGTTGAGCCACCAGAGAAGCCCAACTATCAATAGTGGTTTCCCCTAAAAAGTTGGACAACATGGAAGAGTGGGAGGGAAGTCTGTTGGAAGAGAGAGTTTTTGTTTTTTACCGTATACAGTGCAATGATTTTTAACAATTTAAAAAACAAATATAAGTAAAAGCGAGCAAAGAACAGTAATGCTGAGAATTAAAAAACACGGGTTCCAGATCAGCTATACTAAATAATCTCCTGCTTGACTTCAGCGAGTCTCTTATGCCTCTGATCTTTACTACCTGTCTTTGGAAATTGAGTGGCTTGGATCAGATGACCTCATAGGCCCCTTCCAGGTCTAACATTCTGACACTGTGAAAGTGGTTAAAAATAGATACCTAAGTTTACAGCTGGGCAGACCGTGTCCATACGATAACTTCAAGGACTTTTCTACACTTCTACAACAGGGCATTTGCCAGTGATCAGCGTAATTTTGAGGTCCTCTTTTTCTGTTTTGGCCACACTGCACAGCATATGGGATTTTAGTTTGCTGGCCAGGGATAGAACCCAGGCACCCTGCATTGCACTTGTGGAGTCTTAAACATTGTACCACTAGGGAAGTCCCTGGTTTTTGTTTTAATTTTGCCTTTTTTCTATTCTATAGTGAAACGAAAAATATGAAACTGTTTCAGTCTAAAATAAACCTCATAGGAGTTTAACTTCACAAGAGGCTTTAAGCAGAGGGATTGAATTCAAATGTAGATGCCAAAATTATAGCATCCTCATATTACAAGATAATTCAGACCTTGTGAAAACGTTGAGAGGAGGAATGTTTTATAAGTATGTATTTCTTTGCTGTCTAGTGTAGGTTTTTTTTTTTTCCATCTAGTGTTTTAATTGAAAGTGATCAACATTTCTTTTTTTTTTTTTAATATGGTTCACACATGTAGTACAGTACACATGTAGTTATAAAGGGTGTTCTGAGCAAAAGCACCTAACCACCATCCATCGGTCATAATTTGGGAGCCCCAAAATGTCTGATGCCTCCATGGGAATGATGTCATATGCTGAAATATGCAACCACAGTGTCAACAGACTAAAATAACAACCATGGGATTTTGACTTAACAGCAGGCTCTGAATAAACTGTGATGTGAGTAAACTGTGATGTAAACCAACTGCAACATTCTTCAAGGAAAGACGATTCTCTCTAATGTTTTCCACTTGAAGTGATACTGTTTCCGGGCTCTTTTTTTTATTTTAATTGAAGTATGGCTGATTTACAATGTTGTGTTAGTTTCAAGTGTACAGCAAAGGGATTCAATTATACATATCTATTCTTTTTCAGATTCTTTCCCTTATGGGTGATTACACAATATTGAGTAGTGTATGTACTATAAGTAGGTCCTTGTTGGTTATTTATTTTATATATAACAGTTTGTATATGTTAATCCCAAACTCCCAATTTATCCTTCCAACCCTCTTCCAGCTTTTTAAGATCAAAAATCTGATTGCAAAGCCTTGGAATGAAGACTTGCTCCCAACCAGAGACTATAAGATTCTGAGTCTGCCTGAGGGCCTGACAGTTAAATAATTTGTTCCAAATTATACTTCTTGTCAAGGGTAGAGTCAGAACCAGATCTGAGTTTGTCTAGTGTTTCTCTTTCTGCCCATCATGCCTATCAGTTCCTACCTGACTCTAATCGCCTTTTGATGAAGAACTGGATTTGCTTGGACTCTGCTTAGACTTGGTCATTGGCCCTCTAAAGACCCTATCTCCTACCCTCTTTATTTGATTTTATTATCAATGACTGACTTTATTTATTATTTATTTATTTAAATATTTATTTTATTTATTTGTTTGACTGCACTGGGTCTTCATGATGGCATGCAGGATCTCTAGATGCGGCGTGTGGAATCTTTTTAGTTGCAGCAAGTGGAATCTAGTTCCCTGACCAGAGATGGAACTCGGGCCCCTACATAGGGAGTTTGGAGTCTTAGCCACTAGACCACCAGGGAAGTCCCCCTGCCACCTTCTTGCTGACTCTCCACACCCCTTCAAGTCGGTGCCCCTTTCTTTCTGATGCCTTCTGTTGTCATTGGACACCATGATGGTCCTCCCAACCTCCTTTTGAAAGGAGGTTGTCATCCTGGGACGTAATTGTTTTTTTTTTCCCACTGTCAGGTCAAATCATGGGCAGCAATTCATTGAGAACGTAGGGCTTGAGGTCAGAATAGGGAAGATCAAGGTTGGGGGTCAGAATAGAAAGACCATGGTTCTAGCAGGGTTTCCTAGGTGTTAGTGATAAAGAATCTGCCTGTCAATGCAGGACATGCAAGAGATGTGGGTTTGATCCCTGGGTCAGGGAGATTCCCCTAGAGTGGGAAATGGCAACCCAGTCCAGTATTCTTGCCTGGAAAATCCCATGGACAGAGGAGCCTGGCAGGCTACAGTCCATGGGGTCTCCAAGACTTGGACATGACTAAGCACAAGAGATAGGAATACCAGACCACCTGATCTGCCTCTTGAGAAATTTGTATGAAGGCCAGGAAGCAACAGTTAGAACTAGACATGGAACAACAGACTGGTTCCAAATAGGAAAAGGAGTTCGTCAAGGCTGTATATTGTCACCCTGTTTGTTTAACTTCTGTGCAGAGTACATCATGAGAAATGCTGGACTGGAAGAAACACAAGCTGCAATCAAGATTGCCAGGAGAAATATCAATAACCTCAGATACGCAGATAACACCACCCTTATGGTAGAAAGTGAAGAGGAACTAAAAAGCCTCTTGATGAAAGTGAAAAGGAGAGTGAAAAAGTTGGCTTAAAGCTCAGCATTCAGAAAATGAAGATCATGGCATCCGGTCCCATCACTTCATGGGAAATAGATGGGGAAACAGTGGAAACAGTATCAGACTTTATTTTTCTGGGCTCCAAAATCACTGCAGATGATGACTGCAACCATGAATTTAAAAGACGCTTACTCCTTGGAAGGAAAGTTATGACCAACCTAGATAGCATATTCAAAAGCAGAGACATTACTTTGCCAACAAAGGTTTGTCTAGTCAAGGCTATGGTTTTTCCTGTGGTAATGTATGGATGTGAGAGTTGGACTGTGAAAAAGGCTGAGCGCCGAAGAATTGATGCTTTTGAACTGTGGTGTTGGAGAAGGCTCTTGAGAGTCCCTTGGACTACAAGGAGATCCAACCAGTCCATTCTGAAGGAGATCAGCCCTGGGATTTCTTTGGAGGGAATGATGCTAAAGCTGAAACTCCAGTACTTTGGCCACCTCATGCAAAGAATTGACTCATTGGAAAGGACTCTGATGCTGGGAGGAATTGGGGGCAAGAGGAGAAGGGGATGACAGAGGATGAGATGGCTGGATGGCATCACTGACTTGATGGACGTGAGTCTCAGTGAACTCTGGGAGTTGGTGATGGAGAGGGAGGCCTGGCGTGCTGTGATTCATGGGGTCGCAAAGAGTCGGACACAACTGGGTGAATGATCTGATCTGATCTGAAGCACACTTGCACCACATGGCTTTTTAGTGAGGAACCAAGTATATTATTCAGCTGAACATACAGTCTGGAACCAGTGATTTTTCTTTAAAATCTATAAAGGTAACCCTTTGGGCCTCTGCTTATCCTCTCTAAAACAGAAAAAGTGAACCAAAAGATCCTAAGATTCCTTTTAGCCCTAAAATTCTATGACATCTGAATCTCTTGTTGTTGTTCAGTCAGCAGGTGTTTTGTTGAGAGCTTCCCCTGGAACCTGTGGATCATATAAGGGAAAGTAGGTGTAATCTACCTGGGAAGAGAAAATGAACAGAATCATCTGGCGGGCAATAGCGAATCCTAGAAAGGCCAGGTGGAGCATGGGCTGCAAGTGGAGGAGGAGTTGAGAAGAGTGAGACCAGTGGGTGCCAGAAAATTGCTGGTGCCCGAGACTTAGGAGGGGAATTAGATGCTTGATAGGACTTTGTTAGACACAAGAGAAGGGTTCAGGAAATGTGTGAATCCTGATTTTTCTCTTTTTTTTTGTTGTTATTCTTTATTTTTTCTTGGCTGCACTGAGTCTTCATTGGTGCATGAGGGCTTTCTCTAGTTGCAGCGAGTGGAGGCTACTCTCTAGCTGCGGTACGTGGACTCTAGGCCGTGTAGGATCAATAGTTGTGGATCACTGGCTTAGCTGCGCCGAGGCATGTGGAATCTCCCCGACCAGGAATGGAACCTGTATGCCCTGCATTGGCAGGCAGATTCTTAACCCCTGGACCACCACGAAAGCCCTGAATCCTGATTTTTCAGTCTTCTGAAAAATTCTATAGGTTTTAAAATTTTATTTTATAGGCTCTCTTCTATTTTCCTTTTCTTTGTTTGCTTGTTTTGACCACTTCATTGGCCTGTGGGACCTTAATTGCCCAACCAGGGATTGAACCTTTGCTTTCTGCAGCAGAAACACAGAGTCTTAACCACTGGACCACCCGGGAAATCCCCTCTACTATCTCTATTATCTAGAAATTCTGAGATCATCTGTCACTGTTATTTGAGGGTCCTAGTAGCCCAAGGGGCAGTTAATTAGGAGGGAGGAGAAAATGGTATTCTTGTTCTTTTTCTCTAAAGTATAAAAAGTGTCTACCTGTGATATATGATATTCCCTGGTTAGTAGCAAAGATGGCATTTTACGGCCTTGAGGTTGTTGTTGAATCAATTATTTCAGTCTCCATTTTGCCTGCCCTTTGAAAGCAGAATTTGAGAGTCTAAAAAAAGAAAGGAAAACAGATCTGTTGGAAGCATGAAACCAGCTCCTCATCCTCCTCCACAAAAGCGAAGAAATAGCCCTGAGCTAGTTTCTAAGTAGGAATAGTGCAAGAGAATTTAGAAAGTGCCAGGAGGAAGGGAAAACATGGAGCCCGATTTTGAAAGCCCACAGAGCACAGGGTGGGCGCCAGAGAGACAGTCACACCTGTTACCTGCTGTCTCTTGCTTCCTGGCTCCAGCTTGCCCTCCTCTGCCAAACCTTCTTGCTCGAGTTGTCCCTTCCTCACCCATTCAGATAGATACACATGTGACTGAAGCTCAGGAAAACACCTCTCCACTAATACATAAATACACTCACATGGTAGCGATACATCCAAAGGATATTCATTTGTCACAAGCATATTCATTCCTTCCAGCAAGCTTGAGCACCTGTAATATGCCACATACAGCACTCTGCAGTGGAGAAGTCAAGGTGAATAAGACATAGTTTCTGTCCTCAATGGTATATAACAACAAACCTATACACTGAGCTATAAGCCCAGAGGTGCACATATGCAAACATATATGTAACGTACACCCACTGGTATGTGAACTCATGAAATAAAAAAAACAGAGCTACTCACTCATAAATTTCACAAGTTCTAATACTAGTCATGCTGAAATATTTGGAGGGAGGTTGTCCGTTTTCCAATTTTTCCTTTGTCAGTTTTGTCATCGCCTTTCATATTCCAAAAATGATTTCACTTTATAGTTCCATTCTTTTCTTATTTCTTGCCTTTAAAAAATTATTTACTCTCTAAGATGAATTGTCTCACATGGAGAAACTGAGAAAAAGGAAAGTTTGCCCAAGTTATAAATAAAGTTACCCTTTCAGGTACAAAATCTGTCTCTTTATACTCAGTTGATAAAATGGAAAAGACTGGCAATATTTAGTGATTGATCCTTTAATGATGTCTTTTTAAAAATTCATTTATTTTATTTTTGACTGTGCTGGGTTTTCATTGCTGTGCATGGGCTTTCTTTAGTTTTGGCAAGCAGGGGCCACTCTGGCTGCAGTGAGCAGGCTTCTCATTATGGTGGCTTCTCTTGTTGGGGAGCAGGGGCTCTAGGGCATGCAGGCTTCAGTTCTCGTAGCACTTGTGCTCAGTTGCACCTAGGCATGTGGAATCTTTTGGAACAAAGGATTGAGCCAATGTCCCCTGCATTGGCAGGCAGATATTTAACCACTGGACCATCAGGGAAGTCCTAATGATGTCTTTTTAATGGGTATTTTGAACCACAAAATATGAAATCATTCCATCTTTATTTTTTTAATTGTAGGTATTTGAAGAAAGAAGAGCTCTGCTTGGAAAATGGGTACCTATTTAAAGTATACTTGATTCTAAGTCAGAAAGAGAAAGACAAACACCATATGAATATCACTTATATGTGGAATCTAAACTGTGGCACCAATGAACCTACCCTCAAAACAGAAACAGACTCACAGACGTAGAGATCAGACTTGTGGTTGCCAAGTGGGAGGAGAGGAGGGAGCAGGACAGACCGGGAGTTTGGGGTTGGTAGATGCAAGCTATTACATTTAGAATGGCTAAGCAACAAGGTCCTACTGTATAGCACAGGGAACTATATCTAGTATCCTGGAATAAACCATAATGAAAAAGAACATAACAAAGGAATGTATATAAATCTATATATCCATATGTAAGTTACTTTCACACTTCCTCAAAGGAAACACAGTCTCAATGACCATTGTCCATGATCAAAGTACAGTAAGTCCGCTCTGTATGAATGAGTTCTGTTCCAAAAGCGAATTCATAGGTCCAATTTGGTCGTAAATCCAACACAGTCAGCCTCGGTACCCAACTAACACAACTGGCTACACCCCGCTGTTTGTAAGCTTGCTTCCAGACATCCTGGGCTTGAAATTAAAAAACTGCTCTGCTGTACTGTAAAGTACACAAAAGCACAGCCACCTGTAGTGGATGGACACACATGACCGTGCACGCCAGACGCATGAATTAATGTGATTGGACATGCGAACACACATTCGCATCTTTGAAAGTTCGAAACTCAAATGTTTGTATGAGGGGACTTACTCTATTCCTCTCTGGCTAATGTGTATTACTCATCAAATTCCTCTAGAGTTCTCATTGAGAGTCTCTTCCACCCAAGAGAACTGGAAACATGGTCATACAAAAATGTGTACACTAATGTTCACAGTGGCATTATTCATAATTGTCAAAAATGTAAACACCCAAACATCCATTTGGTGAGAAATGGATAAACAAAATGGGGTCTAGCCAAACAATGGAACAGTGTTCAGCCTGAAAATGAAAGGCAGTTCTGTTTCAAGCTACTCATGAATGAACTTTGAAGATATTGTGCTACGTGAAATAAACCAGACACAAAAGGACCAATATTGGTTGACTCCACTTTTATGAAGTTCTTAGAATAGGCAAATTCACAGAGAAAGAAAGCAAAATACAGGTTACGAAGAAATAGGGATGTTACTTAACCGGTAGAGTTTCAGCTTGAGTTTTAAAAACAGTTCTGCAGATGGATGTGGGGATGTTGCACAACAGTGTGAGTGTGCATCATGTCACTGAACTGTACACTTAAAAATGGTTAAATTTTAAAAAGCACGGGCAAGAAAAAAGAATGAAGTACTGATATATGCTACCACATAAACTTTGAACGTAGTATGCTGAGTGAAAGAAACCAGAAACCGAAGCCATCTAGCATACGATTCCATTTACATGAAATATTCAAAATAGACAAATCCATACAGACAGAAAATAGCTGAGTGGTTTCTAGGGGCCAGGGAGCAGGGGAGGAGTGACTGACTGTAATGGGTGTGGACTTTATTTGGGGGTAATGGAAACGTTCTGAAATTAGACAGTGGTGCTGGCTTTACAGCCTGTGAATAGATGAAAATGCTGGGTGGGGTGGTGCATGAATCGTACCTTCATTTAAAAAAACAAATCAGGATCCCTTTTAAAAAATTATGCTTTGATTTCTTTAACTCTAGATGTATATAATGAACTTGAAATAGTCCATCTTTAAAGCATACAGTCAAAGCCTTCTTTCCTTTTAAGGGAGCATCTTTGCCCCAGAATACAGCAGTAGACAGAATATCCTACCTTGTGAGTTACTGAGATTCATTTTCCCCTATGTCTTAGTCCATTCCAGGTGCTATAACAGAACACTGGTGGGGGTGGGGGCTTATAAACAGCAGAAAATTCATTTCTCATAGTTCTAGAGGCTGGAAAGTCCAAGATCAAGGTGCTAGCAGACTCGGTGTCTGCTGGGAACCTGCTTTCTGGCTCAGAGACTCTCCATGTGTCTTCACATGACAAAAGGGCTAAAGGTCACTCTGTAGTCTCTTTAATAAAGGACACTAAACCCATTCATGAGGGCTTCCCTGGTGGCTCAGTGGTAAAGAATCCGCCTGCCAATCAGGAAACTCTGGTTCGCTCTCTGGGTCAGGAAGATCCCCTGGAGTAGGAAGTGGCAACCCACTCCAGTATTCTTGCCTGGGAAATCCCATTAACAGAGAAGCCTGGCGGGCTACAATCCATGGGGTGGCAAAGAGTCAGACACAACTGAGCGACTGAGCATGGATGCTCGCAATCCCATATGTGAATGCTCTCCCTCATGACCTAATCCTCTCAAAGGCCCCACCTACCTCCCTGGGTCATTACCACAGGGTTAGGGTTTCAATTTCGGAATTAGGGGTGACATAAACATTCAATCCATCATAAAGCTCTGTATCTTACTGGTGTTGTTTGTCTGATTTAGTCACCACTTCTTTTCTGTGCTGGTCTACAAGCTCCAGTCTAAAGATATTTACTAACCTAAAGAAGGGAAAAAAAAGTCATGTACACAATGTTTCTGGAAGACTTTACATATCCTCTGGAGAAAGAAATGGCAACCCATTCCAGTATTCTTGCCTGGAAAACCCCATGGACAGAGGAGCCTGGCAGGTTACAATCGTGGGGTCGCAAAGAGTTGGACATGCCTGATCGACTTCACTTTACTTTTACTTTTACAAGAAAAGGGGCAATATTGATTTCCTTCAGACAGGAAAACTGTCTAAAGGGTTGAAGAGACTCTTACCTGGAGAGCGTTTTGTGTCTTTTGAATTTTTAATCATATGAATGTTTTTAATCATGTGAAGGTAATATCTATTCAAAATAATAATAACATTTTATAAAATAAATTCACTAAAAATGGCAAAATGAGAAATACCCGAAATTTAAAATCTAGCTAAGTTTTTCTCATATTGTATTTGTGTTTTTAAACTAACTTTGTTACCAACAACTTAAAAAAGAGACTTATAAAAAAAAGCAAATAGATAAAATAAAAAGGGACATATTTAAAATGACTATCTTTGCATTTTCATTCTACTTACTATGAATGTGAATCCCTAAATTAATATAACCAGGGCTAATGTTCAGGCAGAATTCATTGGTATGGCTGAGCAGCCTCTGCCGATTTTGATTGGTTGATAGCATTGCCAGTTGTTAAACATTTTTAAGATCACCCTGGATAAAATTGAAGGTCTTCAAACTTTTAAAAAGATCTTGTTAATTCTTTTCTTTTACCATAACTAATAGAAGCATATATTTCAAAGGTCACTGATATTTGCAAAGATCACTAATTATCTCTCTACTCCAATCAGCCAAACTATAGGGTCAGGCATGGTTTTACCATGCTCCTTGTTGTGCATTGCTTGATGCTGTCAGGCATCTAATAAATATTTTCTAAATGAATAAATGGTACTCACTGGTTTTTCTCTTTTGCCCAACAACAAACTTATTCCATAAATTCACTAGATTATATGGTAATCTTTACACCTCCATGAAAGCCACAGGAATTAAGTTTGAAGGGGATATTTCCAGTTTATTTTTATTCAGTTTTCTCTCTCCAGTTTGGGTTTAGGCTTTATTTGTCTGTGTGTTTTATGAACAGCATAACAGATTGATAGCATAAGGAATGCATTTTCAATAAAAAAAAAGAAAGGAGAGAAGTAAGTAAGCATACAGGTTTTTTTTTGTTTTTAATTTTCCTTTATTTATGGCTGTGCTGAGTCTTCCTCGCTGCACAGGCTTTTCTATAGTTGTGGTGTGCAAGCTTCCCATTGCCAGGGCTTCTCTTGTTGCAGAGACTGGGCTCTAGAGCCTTCTCATTTAAGTTGTGGTGCATGGGATCAACACAGGCTCAGTAGTTGTGGCACACGGGCTTAGTTGCTCCACTGCATGTAGGATCTTCCCAGATCAGGGATCAAACCCATGTTACCTGCGTTGGCAGGTAGATTCTTTACCACTGAGCCACCAGGGAAGCCCAAGGATACTGATTTTTAAACTTAGCATTACTTGGGATTTTCATTGTACGAGTCAAGTATTGGCTTTAAAGCTCAATCTCATATTAGAAGTAAAGTCACTTTTAAAAACAATCTGGATAGTAAAGGGCAAGATGTAATGTGAAACCTATTCAATGATAGACAATCCAAAAAGTATTTTATATTTAGCCATGTGTGCATGCTCAGTCGTGTCTGACTCTTTTGCGACCCCATGAACTATAGCCCGCCAAGTTTCTCTGTGCATGGGATTTACCAAGCAAGAATATTGGCGTGGGTTGCCATTTCCTTCTCCAGGGGATCTTCCCAACCCAGGGATCAAACCCAGGTCTCCTGCATTGCAGACAGATTCTTTACCAGCTGAGCCACCAGTAAAGCCCAGGATAATATAACCAAAAAGCAAAAAAAAAAAAAAAATAACAGCCTCTTCCTTCATCTTGACCTCACTGCCTGAGAACTTTCCTCTCCTTGCCATTTGGTGTGCGATGAGTGGCGCTGATGCCCTAGCAATGGTCCTCACATCTTGAAAGTGCAGCAAGAATCCTTGTAACAACTACTCTGAAAATGGGATTTTCACAATCCTATTGTCAAGAGATCCGGAAAGGCATTAAAAGTAACTATAAAATATAATTATGATATGATATAAGATAGTATTGTTGCTGTTTAGTAACTAAGTCATGTCTGAGTCTTTTGCGACCCTGTGGACTGTAAACCCACCAGGCTCCTCTGTCCATGTGATTTCCCAAGCAAGAATACTGGAGCCAGTTGCCATTTCCTTCTTCAAGGGATCTTCCTGACCCAGGGATTGACCCCCTGTCTCCTGCTTGGCAGACGTATTCTTTTCCACTGAGTCACCCGTGATGGTCATAGCATATAAGATAGTGTAGCATAAAATAATGTAGCACAATGTCGTATACTAATTACATGGTATTAATATTAAAAAGGAACTAACTGTAAAATGAGGTATCATACATGGTACTAGGATAAGAAAATGGTCTTAGCTGCTCCCCTACCTCACACATTAGATCCCTGGCTGTGATGGTATGGCTCTTTTTTCTTGAAGAGCTGAAGCAAGAGATGTGGGACAGATATATATACTACTATATATATATAATAGATTTGAAAAAAAAAAAAAAACAAACCCAGGAACCTACTGTATAGCACAAGGAACTATATCCAATATCTTATTATAACCTACAGTGGAAAAGAATCTAAAACAGAATATGTGTGTGTGTGTGTGTGTACATATATAAATCAATATGCTAGATACCTAAAAGATTGTAAAATAACAATGCTTCAATTTAGAAATTTTTTTAAAAAAGAGAAAGATACTGGGTGATTACCAAATTCATGTACAGTTAATTCTTCCATGGATTATCTACTTTTTGGATTATTCCCAGCACCTTTTAAATTCCAAGGGTTTTCCCCCAGCTGTTAAGCATTCTTCTCAGTCATCTACCCACCTTCAACTGGTAGAAGTTCAAGGAATGCAAATTTGTTTTCTATTAGACTAAATAAACACAATTAGAAAGGAGAAACCCCCAAGGCAAGAACACCTATCAAAGCCAAATATAAATTATCTTTGACTGTTATAATCAGGGAAATAAATGAGAAACCAATGTAATTATCTTTTTAATCTCTAGAGGAAAAGGTTTGAATGTTTTCTTTTATAGATTTCTTCAGCGCTTTATAATCCTAATGTTCTTTTATATTCATTCTAAATCACTGTTCTTCAATCTGAGCCTGTTCTCTTCTTCTGGGCATCCGTGACAATAATTGAGCTGACCTCAATCCTTGCAAATGTGCTTCCTGTCCTTGTTAATGTACAAACATGGTAACTTTATGCTTTGTAATTTAATTATTATATATCTAATGATTTACCCCTCATGCTTATTATTTTTAACATCACTATGATATTTTCTAACAGGGGTCCCCAACCTCTGGGCCACAGACCCACTGGTACCTCTCATCAGATCAGCAGTGGCATCACATTAGAAATAAAGTGCACAATAAATGTAATGCTGTAGTTTTTCCAGTAGTCATGTATGGATGCGAGAGTTGAATCATAAAGAAGGCTGAGTGATGAAGAATTGATGCTTTTGAACTGTGGTGTTGGAGAAGACTCTTGAGAGTCCCTTGAACTGCAAGGAGATCAAACAAGTCAATCCTAAAGGAAGTCAGTCCTGATCGTTCATTGGAAGGACTGATGCTGACGCTGAAACTCCGTACTTGGGCCACCGGATGTGAAGAGCTGACTCATTAGAAAAGACTGATGCTGGGAAAGATTAAAGGCAGGAGGAGAAGGGGATGACAGAGGACCAGAGGGTAGGAAAACATCACTGACCCAATGGAGGTGAGTGTGAGCCAGCTCCAGCAGATGGCGAAGGACAGGGAAGTCTGACATGCTGCAGCCCATGGAGTTGCAGAGTCAGACATGACTGAGTGACTGAACTACAATAAAATGCAATGTGCTTGAATCACCCTGAAGCCATCCCTCCCTGCCTGTTCCCCCTGTCCGTGGAAAAATTCTCTTCTATGAAACTGGTCCCTAGTGCCAAAAAGTTTGGGGACCACTGTTTATAACATTAGCTACCATGAGTTCAAAGAGTCATACACTCTTTCCGGAATTTTATACATATTTTCATTTCTTTAATCTTCCCAGTAACTCTAAATTTTGATATAATTATTCAATCAATGTGTAAAGGAAGGAATTAAGAGATTCTTAGTGAGACTCTGAATGGCCTCACTCCCAAAGCCCCCATGCATCCTTAATGCCGTATTTTCTCTTATCATGTTGCTGAGCTGATTCACTATTGTGAGGCATTTGGGGTTATTTCTGATTTACTGTAGTGATAATTATATCCCATAAACATTTCTTCCCTCATCATCCTGGGTCCCCACATAGCTCAGTTTCTACAGAGTAGCACGTAGCACTGCCCAAAGTAATTTTAAAGATGAATACCAATTTTCATGTTGTCTCTCAAAGAAAAATCACAGGGGATCCAATTCAGAACTCATAACACTACTTACCAGATCCCCTTTCTTCACTCCCCAGTTCTCTCACACTGTATAACTGCTGGAAGGGCAGTTACAGTCTGAACCGCCACAAACTGCCTACACGCCAAAACCCTGCAGCTCTCCTATCTCCATATGCCCCCCACTGGCTCCTTGTTTTAGAGATCACCGCAGCATCGTGGGCTGGTCCTTCCCCCAGCCCTCACCACTCTGGTCTGGCTTCTCTATCATTCTAATAACCCATCCCCAAAGGAAAGAAGTCTCATATTACGTTAGATAGAAATATGGACTGTGCAGAAACAGGCGGAGAGGAAATCTGGGAACATTCATACATGAATACATTTTATTCACTTATTTGTAAATTAAGGTTTCTGATGGTTTTTTTTTTTCTTTTTATTTCATTTGAGAGTCCCCCCTCCCCCTTGAATGATAGTGTCCAAAGTGAGATTGATGAGCGCTGAAAAGATCTTGTAACAGTGAATAGTTTTTGCTTTATTTAAAAATCTTTGGTTTGGCTGCACTGGGTCTTTGTTGCAACACAGGCTTTCTCTAGTTGTGGCATGTGGGCTCTTAGTTCCCTGAGCAGGTTATCAACCCTAGTCCCTTGCATTGGAAGGCAGATTCTTTTTATTTATTTGTTTATGGCTGAGCTGCGTCTTCGTTGCTGTGTGCGGGCTTTCCCTAGTTGTCGTGAGCATGGGACCACTCCTCCCTACTTGAAGGACGCAGTCTTCCTACTGCAGTGGCTTCTCTGGTTGCAGAGCACAGGCTCTAGGGTGCTTGGGCTTCAGGGGCTGTGGCACGTGGGCTCAGTAGTTGTGGCTCTCAGGCTTACTTGCCTTGCAGCAGGTGGAATCATCCCAGACCAGGGATGGAACCCATGTCCACTGCACTGGCAGATTGTTAACCACTGGACTTCCAAGGAAGTCCCACAGTGAATGGTTTTAATCAAGAAGTACTCCAACTAATTAAAAAAAAATAGATCCTATGATTACAAAGAAGTTGACTTGTCATAAGGCTTAAAATACATTTTTACTTTATATGCCTTTTTTTTTTTTTTTTTAAAGGGCCTCCCTGGCGGCTCAGATGGTAAAAGCGTCTGCCTGTAATGTGGGAAACCCAGGTTCGATTCCTGGGTCGGGAAGATCCCCTGGAGAAGGAAATGGCAATCCACCCCAGCACTCTTGCCTGGAAAATCCCATGGACAGAGAAGCCTGATAGGCTACAGTCCATGGGGTCGCAAAGAGTTGGAAATGCCTTTACTTGCACTTTCATGCCTTTTTAGGTGGTCAATGTATTTTATGATTAAAACTAAAGTATTATAAAATTCTGATTACTTTATACTAACTAGCAAATATCTATTGGTGAAATGCAATAGTGTATAAAATACAAGTAGCCCCAAACTTTCCTGTTTTCTCTCCTCTAATGGACTAAAGAAGAAAACCAGAGGTTTAGACTCTGATAACAGCTCCTTCCGCTGCTAGCTGTTCCCATAAGAACCTTTCTTTTGATTTTGGCCAGCTCTCACACTCTCATCTTTGATTAGTCACTCATCTTGGGACTGGTTTGGGGTCATCACTGGGGAAAATTGTGAAGTAACCCAAGCGTTTGTTTGGTATGCCCCAGATTGCTTTGGCATGTACTTCCTGTCTCTGGCACTCTTTTTTTTTTCCAGGTCCTCCTATCAACTTTTCCTTTCCAATCATATCAATCATTTACATATTAGTAGGACTTTAACTCGGAGAAGGCAATGGCACCCCACTCCAGTACTCTTGCCTGGAAAATCCCATGGGCTGAGGAGCCTGGTAAGCTGCAGTGCATGGGGTCGCTAAGAGTCAGACACAACTGAGCGACTTCACTTTCTTTTTTCACCTTCATGCATTGGAGAAGGAAATGGCAACCCACTCCAGTGTTCTTGCCTGGAGAATCCAAGGGACGGGGGAGCCTGGTGGGCAGCCGTCTATGGGGTCGCACAGAGTTGGACACGACTGAGGCGACTTAGCAGCAGCAGCAGCAGGACTTTAACTGGAGCTTCCCAGGTGGTGCTAGTGGTAAAGAATCCACCTGCCAATGCAGGAGACCCAAAAGACACAAGTTCGATCCCTGGGTCGGGAAGAGCCCTTGGAATAGGAAATGGCACCTCATCCCAGTATTCTTGCCTGGAAAATTCCATGGACAGAGGAGCCTAGCGGGCTCAGCAAAGAGTCAGACAAGAGTGAGTGACTGAGAACACACACACACACACAGGACTTTAACCCTATATACTCCCCCTTCTCAGAGATATTTGCTTGTATTGCCTTATCTCTAATTGTGAATGCAAAGGTTTGTTTCTGGTCCTGGAGTTTTAATCACTAATGAGCTGATGTAAACTATGGGGGAAGACTGACTGCCCGGGTGTCTTCTCTTAAGGTTGTACAGACAGTCTGTGGCTTAAGATGCTTTGGCTTAGCAACTTTTTGGCTTTACAGTGATGCAAAAGTGATAGACATTCAGTGGACACCATAGTTAAAATTTTGTATTTGGGTTTTTTTGGGAGGGGTGGCTAGCCATGTGCAGTAGGATACTTATTTATGGTTCTGGGCAGCCAGTGAGCCACAGCTCCCAGTCAGCCACTCAGTCACAAGAGTACAGGCCAAATACACTTAAAACCATCAGTACCCAGACAGCCATTCTGGTTTCACATTCAGTGTGCTTGTATATATGCTAAGTTGTGTCAGTCATGTCCAACTCTGTGCAACCCCATGGCCTGTAGCCCCCCAGGCTCCTCTGTCTATGGAACTCTCCAGGCAAGAATACTGGAGTGGGTTGCCATTCCCTTCTCCAGGTGTAGTAGTCAATAAATTACATGAACTAGTCAATGCTTTCTTCTAAAATAGGCTTTGTGGTAGATGATTTTGCCCAACTATAGGCTCATGTGAGGGCTTCCCTGGTGGCTCAGTGATAAAGAATACTTCTGTCAATGCAGGAGACTCAGGTTTGATTCCTGGGTCAGGAAGATCCCATGGAGGAGGGCACGGCAACCCACTCCAGTATTCTTGCCTGGAGAATCCCATGGACACAGGAGCCTGCTGAGCTACAGTCTATGGGGTCGCAAAACAGCTGGACATGACTGAGCGGCTAAACAACAACAAGGAGCATCAGGGTTCATGTAAGCGTTCTGAGCACGTTAAGGTAGACTGGGCTAAGCTAGGATGTTTGGTACGTTAAGTGTATTATGTGCATTTTTAATTTATGATACTTTCAACTTAGGATGGATTAATTGGGATATAGCCCCATCAGAAGTTAAAGATCTACATTTTACAAGTCTGTATATATTATCAGTTTACGACTATGACCAGCTCCCAAATTTTTCTGTAACTCCAAGTTTTGAGGTCAAGTGCATGTCTATGTCAACACTGGCCTTGCTTGGGCTCACACACACACATGTGAGAAAGAACAGGTAGGTGGCAAAACATGGGGTGTACTTGTTAGGGAAAGAAATGCATGCAATTCGTTAAGAATAAGTTACTAAACTCACTTTCTATGCAGTTCTTTATCTCTTTCATAATGCGTCTCTGGTGTCAGACTAAACCTGGAGCTTTTTTTTTTTTTTTTTTTTTTTGCTTTGCTTCTTTTTTTCTCCAGTTTGACAAATGGATGGACACTCAGAGGAGAAGAATCCTGACAGTCCTGTTAGAACGCTGCTCCCTGTCACAGCAAAAGTTCTGCTGTTGAAAGCTTCAGGAGAAAATTCCAGCAGAAGCTCTGGATTTTACGACCAAGCTCCCAAAGGTGTTATCTTTATACATCTTTTCTTTCCTGGACCCCCAAAGCCTTTGTCTCTGTGCACAGGCACAGATAAAGAAGCAGGGTTCAGTGTTTTGTAAAGACAGCCTAGAAAACACTGAACCTTGAGGGAAAAAGGAAAGCACGCATACAAAACCGAGCACCGACAAGAGGCTCACCGCGTTTCGTTTGCACGGTTTGGATTGGCCCCAGCTCTTTGTGTCTGGCTGTGCACTTAGTGCTCAAAGGGGAGAAAAAGTAAGCCATCGCTAAGTGTCCGTAAAATAGTATTAGCCAGTTGGGGAAATATATACACATGTATATAATGGTTCATCATCAGAATAGCCTTATATTGCACAGCAGAGGACCATAAGAGTGTAGAGTGCAGGCCATTCATAAATAGAAAAGCATGAAATAAGGTGCTAATGTGATAAATACAGAAGCATGTGAGACTAAAGGAGTTCAGAGTGGGCAAATGTGCTCACAGGTTGGAAAAGCATCTGACCATTATTTTCTTACAAATAATTTCACGGTGTATTCAAGTATATTTTTTAAGACATAAAATTGATAGTCATTTTGTTGATTTCTTTTCATAGTCTAGAAAGACCAGAAATTCCCTGTTACTGTGCATTCACAGGGTAACTTTAGTTTTTAAAGTTAAGAAAATGAAAAAAAAATTAAGAAAATGAATGCAGTAAGATAGATGACGTATTTAATAATTGGTGCTGGGACAATTGGGCAGTATCTGGAAAAAAATTCTAGAAGGATAAAAGATTGATATGAAATTATGGAAAACCATTCCCTACTCAAAGGAGGGAATTCCCTGGTCCAGTGGTTAAGTCTCTGCTCTTTCACTGCTGAGGGCAGAAGTTCAATCCCTGTTTGGGGAACTAAGATCCTGTAAGCCACCAGGCATGACTAAAGGGGGAAAAAAATGTAATTAAAGGAAATCTAGGGAAGGAAGACTTTGTGAGTAATCTATAATATTCAGAGCCTCAAAAGAAAATGTATAACTTAAAATCTTTCTTTATTTATTTTATATATTTTGTATATATATTATATATGCTTTATAAATAAAGAAAGCAAGATTTTAAGTTGTGATTATAAAAGTTAAAATTTTCTCCATCGAGAAGAAAACTGTAAATAAATACAGACAGTAAACAGGAGGGAGCTCCCTGGGAGTGGTAAGGACTCAGTGCTTTCACTGATGAGGGCTCAGGTTCAGCCCCTGGCCGGGAGACTATGAACCCACAAGCTGCTGCAGTGTGGCCCCCCAAAATTAAAATAAACTGGGGGAAAACATATTGCCAGCAAAGGGGTAATTTTCTTATTTTTTAAAGAACGACTATAAATCTACATTAAGAAGAAAAAAAAAAGAGCAAAGCCTAGCAGAAAAATGAGCAAAGGAGGCGAACAAATAGTTCACAGAAAGAAAAGCAGATGTTTCTAAAATAGATAAAATGCTTAGCCTCATTTTCATGCCATCGTTTGTGACTCAGATGGATTGAGTTTCTTTTTTTCTTTTTTTATTTATTTTTTTAATGATAACATTTTATATTGTTAGGGGTGTGGGGAAACAAGCACCTTCATATGTTGCACCTCCATAGATAAATTGATGCAAACACCAAGGAGAGCAATTTGGTAGTACCCAATTTTTAAATAAAGATTCCTGGACATTCCCTGGCGATCCAGTGGCTTTCACTACCAAGGGTGTGAGTTTGATCCCTGGTCAGGGAACTGAGATCCTGCAAGCCATGAGACATGGCTAAAAACTTTAAAAATCTTTTTAATTAAAAAAAAAAAAACAAGATTACCTTTGGCCAGTAGTTCCACTTCTTGGAATTTGTCTGATGGGTATACTTCAACACATGCAAAATGTATGTCTATATAAGAATATTGCATCATTGTTTGTGGTAGCAAAAGGTTGGAAACAATGGAAATGTCTGCTAATAGCAGACTGGCTGCAACTATCTCCTCAATATATCATCAATAAAACAACAAAGGTGCAGAATTATCCTACCACTTTGGAAGAATAAAAGAATGCATCCATATTTCTTGCTCTTCTGGAATGGCACACAAGAAGCCAGTAACAATGGTTACATTCACAGAGGGAAATGAGTGGCTACATGACAAGGATGAGAGAGGCTTTTTTTTTTTTTTTTTTTTTTTTTACTTTTTTTACAGTGTGCCCCTTGGTATCTGTGATTTTAGTATTGATGTACACATATTATTCTAAAACTGAAACAATTTGTTTTTTAAAAAAACATAGTGTTTTAAATGCCCAGTAATAGAGTATCATTCTGCCATATAAAGAATTATTAGGCAGTCATTAGAAAACATGTTTTGCAAGAACAGAGATGCTTATTATATGTAAAATGAAGAAAGCATGATTTTAAATTGCATGCAGTTTCCCAATTTTGCTTTCATATATACCTGAAAAACAGAAAGGAAAATAACTCTACCAGCTTGTTGATAATGTTTGGTCATCTCTGATTGACAGAGTTCTGGGTATTGTTTTTCTTCAGGTTTCTCAGAATTTTCCATGTTTTTCACAATGAGAATGTTATCATTCCAGGGAGATGTGATATGAAATAGATAATCTTATCATCTATGTGTACCATATGTCAATCTTGGTAGATTTCAACATTTTATTTTATTTCCCAGAACTGACTGTGAGGCAATTGTTCTTTAGCTAGATTTAAAGTAAACAATAAAGTCATTGCACCAAGATGAGCTTTGAGCTGTTTAAAAATGTGGTGGCGGTTGTCTTACAGTTTTGAAAGAGCTTCCCCACCCTCAACTTTCCTCATTCCTGTTTAGTTTTAAACAAACAAAAAGCAGCAAAAATCAAAAACAAAGCAAAATTTTATCTATCCCCAGTGCGGGGGCAGTGGGAACCCCAACTTAACTACCCAGGTCTAAACCCGATCTAAGTCAAAAGAGGAAAAGGATGAGAGTTGAGAAAAACTTTCTCCCCATCCCCTCCCTCCCAAATCCCACATCTTGATTGGATTAACTAACCATATGAGGTTTAAGGGCAGTGCAGTTTCATTCTGGGTTGCACAAAGTGGTTGTGATCTCTGTTTCTGCCTGCAGTGTTGTATAAGATCCTCTAAGCCTTTTCCTCCATCTAGATCCTGAACCTACTGTTTCTCCTATTTATGCCCCACTTCTGCTTCCCTCTCCCCTACATGTCTTATCTTCAGCCCATAAAATAATCCTGGACATAACACACGGGCCACCTGATGCAAAGAGCTGACTCATCTGAAAAGACCCTGATGTTGGGAAAGATTGAAGGCAAGAGGAGAAGGGGACAACAGAGGATGAGATGGTTGGATGGCATCACCAACTCAATGGACGTGAGTTTGGGTAACTTTGAAACTCCGTACACAATGGATGGAAGGAGGGAGGAAGACAGACAGATAGATAAACAGATGGATGGGTAGTGAGTTCCATTACAGAGTGTTCTGCTCCTTTTGGGGGCACTCAAACATTATTTATTATTGAGTTAACCTTGAAAAAGAGGCCAGTTTTCCAAAGATGGAATGAATGTGAAGACTAGCTACCATCTCTGCAATTCACGTTAAGAGATATGGAATGCCTAGTCTGAACTTTATCTATGGACTTGATTCTAGTTTCTACTAAGACTTATTTAAAACCTGGAATAAATTATTTTAAAAACTACTACACATAATAGGGTCACCTCCACCATTTGCTGGATATGTAGGATTGACCATAATGCTATGAAAATGGAATGTACAGAATACTTTTTAAAAAATGTATTAATTTGGCTGCACCAGGTGTCAGTTGCAGCACGTGGAATCCAGTTCCCTAACTAGGGATCAAACCCTGGCCCCCTGCACTGAAAGCATAGAATCTTAGCCACTAGACCACCAGGGAAGTCCCCAGGACAAACACTTAATGCTTCATTGAATCTTAAAGGCTATTTAGGACACATCAATATAGTATTAGTCATTGTGTTCCCTTTATATATTTAGTTAAATCATAAGCATGGAGGGAAAACAGAAGCATATCATGAAAAAAATAAGCAATGTGCCAACTGGAGTTTCTGTAGCCTTCATACAACGTTCATATGCAGACTCCCAGAGATCCTTCAGTTCAATTCAGTTCAGTCACTCAGTAGTGTCTGACTCTTTGTGACCCCATGAATCGCAGCACACCAGGCCTCCCTGTCCATCACCAACTCCCGGAATTTACCCAAACTCGCGTCCATTGAGTTGGTGATGCCATCCAACCATCTCATCCTCTGTTGTCCCCTTCTCCTCCTGCCTTCATTCTTTCCCAACATCAGGGTCTTTTCAAATGAGTCAGCTCTTTGCATCAGGTGGCCAAAGTAATGGAGTTTCAGCTTCAACATCTGTCCCTCCAATAAACACCCAGGACTGATCTCCTTTAGGATGGACTGGTTGCATCTCCTTGCTGTCCAAGGCACTTTTAAGAGTCTTCTCGAACACCACAGTTCAAAAGCATCAATTCTTTGGCGCTCAGCTTTCTTTATAGTCCAACTCTCACATCCATACATGACTACTGGAAAAACCATAGCCTTGGCTAGACGGACCTTTGTTGGCAAAGTAACGTCTCTTCTTTTTAATATGCTAAGTTGGTCATAACTTTCCTTCGAAGGAGTAAGCACCTTTTAATTTCATGGCTTCAATCATCATCCGCAGTGATTTTGGAGCCGGGAAAAATAGTCAGCCACTGTTTCTCCATCTATTTTGCCATGAAGTGATGGGACCGGATACCATGATCTTAGTTTTCTGAATGTTGAGCTTTAAGCCAACTTTTTCACTCTCCTCTTTCATCAAGAGGCTCTTTAGTTCTTCTTGACTTTCTGCCATAAGGGTGGTGTCACCTGCATATCTGAGGTTATTGATATTTCTCCCAGCAATCTTGATTCCAGCTTGTGCTTTCTCCAGCCCAGCATTTCTCATGATGTACTCTGCATATAAGTTAATAAGCTGGGTGACAATATACAGCCTTGATGTACTCCTTTTCCTATTTGGAACCAGTCTGTTTTTCCATGTCCAGTTCTAACTGTTGCTTCCTGACCTGCATACAGGTTTCTCAAGAGGCAGGTCAGGTGGTCTGGTATTCCCATCTCTTTCAGAATTTTCCACAGTTTGTTGTGATCCACACAGTCAAAGGCTTTGGCATAGCCAGAGATCTTTAGGAAGTTCCAAAGTCTTATCTGAAGCTTAGTTTCCCCATTTGCAAGGGAAGAATATTAATTATACTACCCTTCAGGTTGTGACGAGGATGGTTAATAGGTGCTCGATAAATATTAGTTGACTTGGATTCTGTCTGAATTAACATTAAAGAAAAGAAAAGAAAAAGGGGTACCCAAAGCCAGTGCTCTGTGAGAACCTGGAGGGATGGGATGGGGAGGGAGGTGGAAGTGGTGTTCAGGTTGGAGGCGACACATGTATACCTATGGCCAATGTATGGCAAAACCATCATAATGTTGTAATTATCCTCCAATTTAAAAAAAAAAAAACTTCCTGCCTTGTTAGGAAGCACTTCAGGTAAGAGTTAACTTGGTTGTGATTTGGAAAAAAAGACCAAAAAGAAACTACTTGTGAATTCCAGGCCTGGTTTATCAAGTTAAAATTATGTTTGCTCTGATTCATTCATGAACGAATCCATGAATCCACTTCCCCAGTGGCTCAGTGGTAAAGAACCTGCCTGCAGTGCAGAGAAGTGGATTCGATCCCTGGGTCAGGAAGATCCCTTGGAGGAGGGCATGGCAACCCACTCCAGAAAAAAAATAAAGAAGTTCTCTCAGTGCCAGGGTGACGGCTCAAAACCTAGAGAAAGTGGACATGTAAGCTGAATAGTTTTTTAACATTGTTTCTCCAGGTGAGCTGGCATTGGAAGAATTTAACTGAACTGGATCAGCTCTGGATGCTAAAATGTTTACGGTTTAACTGGTATATCAATGTCTCCCCAACTCCCTATGAGCAGGGTGTATGGAAGAAGCATTATATTCAAATGGTGAAAGAACTCCATGTTACCAAGCCCAAGGTAAATTTGGGAAAAGAAGAATTACTAACATCAGCTACTTAAGAATTCTAGAACTAAGTTGGAGAAGGCCATTGTTTCAAAAGAAATATACCATGACTTCAAAATTCCCTTGTTCTAAGAACTTAACAGCTCTTTTCAAGATATCCATGTTAGTTGAAAGTAATCTGACACTCACAAACCACAGTTCCACCAGGTTATGACTTGGAGCTCCTCATTCTCTCCAGATTCCTGGATTTCTGTGTCTCTGATGCCTACAGTACACAATTCTGACACTGGGATTCTGTGGGTAATGTGCAGTATTTATTACCTATGGGTCATCAAATTTTACTTAACTAATTCAAATTTTCTGTGATTCTCCCAGGCAAATTGAAGTTTATGTTTCTATCATTAATAAAGAAAAGTTTGCAAAACATTAGTAACTAGGAAATGGCATAATGGGCATATTAAAGTTCTTTTCACTTTAGAAACTAGCAATGTAAAGTCCTTACATAGAATTGTAAACAGTAAACAGTATGAGCATAAATTTTTTCTAGTGGTTTTCTATGCATTGCAACCAATGTTTATGTTCATTCTTATAGTCAGAGTTAATTAGATAACTTATGGGAAATTTGTATGAGCTTTTTCTTTATGGCATAATCTATATACATGCAGAGTTGTGCATCGTTTTGTATAATAGAAGAGTTCCTGAAAATTATGTGTAAATTACAATTTTAAAATTATTTTTAAAACCACAGGGATTTTTTTTTTATAGAAAAGCTGCAGTGAGTCCTTTTTGAATTGGAGAATCCTTTTGAAATATGAATAGTTGGCTCTTAACATGCTGATTTACGTTTCATTTTATTGTGTTTACTTGAAGTAGAAACCCTCTACATTTAATATAGTAATAAAGTGCATAATTAATATTGTTATAATTACAATGATAAAAGCAGTCTTTCTGATTTCAATGATGGCTGTTCTTCGTGAGAATTTCTTTTAAAAAGAAAAATGTAAAGTGCAGTGGTGGAAGAGTTATTTTAAAAATTACAATAGCTATGACTCCTTTCATCACAAGGTTTCCCTTAACTCTCCTTCAACGTCACTCATAGCCAGGGAAAGGCTTCAATAGCTGACGCGTGGGCTGTTCTGGGACAGAGGAGAGAAAAGTGATCCACCAGGTTGTAGAATGAAAAAAGGTTTTGAGTATTGTATGTAATACTGATTTTAATACTTGGTCTTCAACAATAACTCTTTTTCCAGAAACCATTTATGGACTTCCCTGGTGGCTCAGATGGTAAGGAATCCACCTGCAATGCAGGAGATGCAGGTTTGATCCCTGGGTTGGGAGGATCCCCTGGAGAAGAGAAAGGCCACCCACTCCAGTATTCTTGCCTGGAGAATCCCCATGGTTGGAGGAGGTTGGTGGGCTACAGTCTGCAGGATCATAAAGAGTCGGACATGACTGAGCAACTAACACACACATATTTTAAGACGATGAATAGTTCTGATACAAGAAAATTGCCACATTGTTGCTTAGTATTTCATTTCTTTAGGGAGTAGTTTGTTATAGTAAATTTCAGTTTTTCTATTAAAGAAAAAATTGGCAAATTAAACCTGGTAAGATATAAAAAAGGAATAATACATGATGACCAAGTGGGATGTATCCAAGGAGAGTAAGGTTGGCATAATATTAAAAAAAATCAGTCCATGTAATTCACAGAATAAAAGAGAAAAGATGTCTGGTTATTTCAATATATGCAAACAAAAGCATTTAAAATTTTTTCATCATTTGCCATTTAAAAAAGTCTCAAATGGCTTTGGGTAAAGGGAACAAAGTTTTTGTTTACTTAACAGAAAAGTCATCAGTTTTCATTATTATCTATTCTGCTAATGGGTCAAATATTTTGTACTTTTCAGAATTAATGTTTATGTATATAGTTACGAGCATTCATGCCTAAATTTTCTCCCCTGAAAATGCTTTTTTATTATCATGTATTCTTTATTACCAGTGGTGTTAAACAAGACCTCTTCCAGCAAAAATAGATTTCATTCAATATAAGCTCAGAAAAATGAAATGAATGCCCATCTTATTTTATTTATTTTATTTTTTTGGCCACTCCGTGTGACTTGGGCTCTTAGTTCCCTGACCAGGGATTGAACTCCTGCTCTCGGCAGTGAAAGTGTGGAGTCCTCACCACTGGACCACCAGGGAATTCCTTGAATGTCCATTTTAAGTGAGATCCGCACTGTGCTGTGCTTAGTTGCTCAGTCGTGTCCAACTCTTTTCAGCCCCATGGCCTGTAGCTCACCAGGCTCCTCTGTCCATGGGGATTCTCCAGGCAAGAGTACTGGAGTGGGTTGTCAGGATTCACACAAAACACTGAACACTAATCTTGTAATGAGCCATCGATTATATAAAAGTAAAATGTCTTCTTACTCTACTACTTACAATCACCCACTAAATCAGTAAATATGTATTAAATACTGTTATGTGCTAGCTGCTAAGGGTACAATGGTCTTAACCCCACTTTCTGGGAGCCTAGTCTATGGCCCAGGACACAAACAGCTAGTTACCACACTGAATACGAAGTACTATCCTGTAAGAGAAATATGCACAAAGAAAGAGCAGTTGAAACAAGGATAAGAAACTAACTGATTCTGCTTGGAGGAACTTGGGGAATTTTTAAATTTTCACAAACAATTTAAGCAAATCAATTTACTGAGCAAAGCTTCCCTAATCTCTTAAAGAAAAAAAAAAATTAAACCTTTAATGGCTTCTCAACGTAGCAGTATCTCTTCCCTTAGGCTACAACCGCATAAAAACCCTTACGAATTTTATATACAAAAGAACAAGACTTTCATTTTGGGCAATTAAAAAATAGACTTTCCAAAAAAAAAAAAAAAAAGATTTTCATTTCCCAATTCTTTAGGAATGGCTGAAGTTTTGATAATTGATAAAATCTATAGTTTACCCCTACATAATGGAAATTGTTTCTGTGTTTTAGATAGGTAGAACAGGGTACTGTTTTTAAGAACGTATATTGTTATGAACAAACTAACTGCAGTTGTGGAATAGCTGTATAATGATATGGTAGGAGAGGTGGCGACACAGGATAGAGAAGCTCACTGTGTGGCCTGAAGCTGGAGAGTCCCGGATTCAAATTCTGACCCTGGGTCTTACTGCTTATGTCTTCACAGTAGTGGTGGAAAAATTTATCAGTTTATCCTACCTTCAGTTTTCTCTTCTGTAAAATGGAAGCAGTTACAATTACCTTTTAAAGTTATTATGAAGGTTGAATAAAGTAATGTAGGAACGGGACTTTCCTGGTGGTCCAGTGGTTAAGACTCTGTGCTTCCAATGTAAGCGGTGCAGGTTCGATCCCTGGTAGGGGGAACTAAGATCCCACATGCCTCACTGTATAACCCCCCTCAAAAAATAATAAGGTAGGAATACTTCCTGAGACAGTGCCTGGCACATACAAGTACCTCTGGGTTGGTGGCTGCTATAATCACTGCCACCATTATCAGTGCCATCATGGTGATGATGATAATGATTCTTTTAAAGGATTTATTTATTTATTCATTTTTGGTTACAAAGGGTCTTCGTTACTGCCCTTGGGCATTCTGTAGTTGCAGTGAACAGGGGCTACTCTTGACCTTCCGTGCTCAGGATTCTTATTGCGATGGCTTCTCTTGTTGCAGAGCACAGACTCCAGAGCTCTGGCTCAGCGGTTGTGGCACACGGGCAAACGGAATCTTCCTGGACCAGGGATTGACCCAGTGTCCCCTGCATTGGCAGGCACATTCTTAATCACTAGACCACCAGGGAAGTCCATGTTCTTTGTTTTACTTTTGTTATTATTATAGTGTTTTGAGAACAGAAATAATTTTCTCCTTCTGCTGCTGCTGCTGCTAAGTCTCTTCAGTCGTGTCTGACTCTGTGCGACCCCATAGACAGCAGCCCACCAGGCTCCCCTGTCCCTGGGATTCTCCAGGCAAGAACACTGGAGTGGGTTGCCATTGCCTTCTCTGACAAACTAGGAGCACAATCGGACATTTCTCTGGCTTAAAAAACAAAACAAAAATCAAAGGCTAAACAGAAACCCTCTCTCTGGGTTTTTGACATTTACCATCTGTCACCCTCTAGCAGGGCTTGCTTAAGTTAAAACAGTCATAAATTAAAGACTTCAAAAGTTGTGCTCATTCAAGCTGAAAGGGAAACCAGGGCAAAGTAAACACGGATGGAACACCATTAAGCTATGAGTAGGTGAAGTGTGTGATTATATGGACCTACTTGTGTGTGTTATTTGCTCAGTCATGTCTGACTCTTTGCGACCCTGTGGACTGTAGCCTGCCAGGCTTCTCTGTCCATGGAATTCTCCAGGCAAGAATACTGGAGTGGGTTGCCATTTCCTCCTCCAGGGGATCTTCTGACCCAGGGATCGAACCTGGGTCTCCTGCATTGCAGGTGGGTTCTTTACCATCTGAGCCACCAGGGAAGCATACTTGTGTGGTTTCTGTAAATATGCTAATTAGAATCACTATTTCTGCTTAATTATGATAAGGAGCATTAAGGCATAATTAAACCCTCCAAAAGTGAGCTGGGATGTTTGACTCAACATTGGTGTCTATGATATGCGTGCATGCTCAGTCTTGTCTGACTCTTTGCAACCCCATGGACTGTAGCCTGCCAGGCTCCTCCTTTCCATGGAATTTTCCAGGCAAGAATACTGCAGTGGGTTGCCATGTCCTACTCCAGGTGATCTTTCAGACCCAGGGGTCGAACCCGAGTCTACTGCATCTCCTGCCTTGGCAGGCAGAGTCTACCACTCTGCCACTGGGGGAGCCTTGTGGCTGTTCAGGCCGCAGACTGCAGGTGGCTAAGGCCCCCTCCCTCCACTGCGCCAGTTTGCCCCCCACCCCCCCACCCCCCACCCACCACACTCCTACATGAGGCAAGGTGATTGTGAAAATGAAATACTAGCTATGGGGCCTGAGAGGAGAGGAACTGGGTTTTGAGGAAATTCATTTAGGGGACATAAAGAAAGTAAGGAGTAAATAAAATCTGACAATAAAATGGATAATGAAGGACCTACTGTACAGCACAGGGAACTCTGCTTAATGTTATGTGGCAGCCTGGATGGGAGAGGGGTTTGGGGGAGAATGGACACATGAATACGTATGTCCGAGTCCCTTTGCTGTCCACCTGAAGCCATCACAACATTGTGAATCGGCTGTGCTCCAGTGTAAAACAGAAAGCTGAAAACGAAACAGAAGTGACAAGTGCAGCTGTGGAGAGAGTGTGGTAGACACGGCCCAGGTGTGATTAGAGTGGAGAAAACCACAGGTTCATTAGATAGAAAGTTCTTGCATCATTTAGACAGGTTTATCTAGGAAGATTCAGGAGGAACTAGAGAAACAGGGGAGCAGGAAAAACTTAGGGGAGCGCCTTACAGAGCCAGGATGAGAAGGACAGATCACCAGCGCCCAGGGAGGACCTGAGGCCTGAACACTGGTGTGCACCCTGCCCCTCAAAGTGGGAAGAGGCATGTGACGCTAGGGGAGGTTAAAGCTTTGTGAGATGGGGCAGTTAGAAGACAAACAGTGTGGGTGTGAAGGACAAAGAACATTCCTTTGAATATCCCCAAACTTTTTGGCACCAGGGACCAGTTTTATGAAAGGGGATTTTCCCCATGAATTGGAGAAGTGGGGATGGTTTCAGGATGATTCAAGTGCGTTACATTTATTGTGTACTTTATTTCTATTATTATTACATCAGCTCCACCTCAGATCATCAGGTATTAGATCCCGGAGGTTGGGGACCCCTCTCTCAGCTCTCTCTCCAGGGCATGGCTATCAGGTCACTGAGGCATTTTCTCTGTTTGCCTGTCATTACTTAGAGCCTTCAAATAAGAGAATTATCCCCCCAAACAGAAACATTCTCAAAGAAACAGTTTCAAATCTGTGTATATTGCTGTGAGTGGGTGATGTTTTCTACTATTATTAGGTTTGAGTTTCAAGGGTACCTGATTCCCCTTTGAATTCTAGCACTGCCTCCTCATAGCTGCTTCATTGAACCACCTTTTGGTGTGAATCATTGATAGAAGCTAGCCTTCCCATGTGGCTCAGTGGTAAAGAATCCACCTACCAATATGGGAGACACAGGTTTGATCCCTGGGTCACGAAGATTCCCCTGGGAGAGGAAATGACAACCCATTCCAATATTCTTGCCTGGGAAAATCCTATGGACAGAGGAGCCTTGTAGGCTACAGTCTGTGGGGTCCCAAAGAGTTGGATATGACTGAGTGAATCTCTATTTGATTACTAATGTTTTATCATTTTGAAGATGATTTATTAAAATTATGTAAACATCAAGGTATGTTCATTCCCATTAGTTTTTTGTGGTAGTGGTTGTTTGTTTGTTTTGCTTCTTGGCCACACCATGTGGCATGTGGGATCTTAATTCCCTGACCAGGGATTGAACCTGTGACCCCCTGCATTGGAAGCTCAGAATCTTAACCACCGGACCATTAAAGAAATCCCATCATTAGTTATTATAATAAAATTCCAGACAGAACAAAGCCTTGAAAAAAATACAAGCACTACAGGACAGCCAAGTGCCACCTTAAACTTCAGAGATTTTCCCATGTTGAGTAAAGACGTGAAAAAAATAATTGTTTGAAATCTTAACAGCTGGCCCCATGATTCCTTTTTGGGAAGAGGAAGGAGGGAGCTGTCTCCTTGGGGGAAAGCCACTGAGGAGCAAATGCTACAGGCACCTGGACTCCAGGGGAGGGAAAACCTGCCAGGCTGGAGATTAGAGGAAGAGTTTCTTGTTTCTGCTCCTGCAAGGAGAGGAGAGTAGGGGCAGAGGGCAGAAAGGAAAGAAATAAGACCATGAAAGAAAAGCCAGCCGGATGGATGGAAGCTGAGCCCGGGCAGGGGAAAATGACATGTCAGTACTAGATGGTAACCCAGCCATTCCCAATCAAATTTGTTCCCTATTACTGGGATGTAAAGCCTGACTTCCATCTCTTTAGGAAATTGGACTCAATTTACACATGGAAGCAAGATCTCAGTAGTCTAGAAACCAAGAAAGCCCTTCAGGACTATTTACAAAAACCAAGGTGGGGAGGGTGGGACTTCCCTGGCAGTCCAGTAGTTAAGACTTCACGCTTCCAGGGGGTGAAGGTTTGATCCTTGGTAAGGGAACTAAGATCCTACACACTGAACGTGGCCAAGGGAGGGAAAAAATGCTATCCTTAAAAATAAAACCAAGAGGGGCGGGCTTTGGGCTTCCCAGGGCTGGAATTGGGACCCAGCTGAACTGACATCTTGTTTTTTCTTTCCTTTTCCCTACCAAGTTAAGTATAAAAACAAATACCTTTTTGTCTCACGCTCAGCTTTTTTTTCTTGAAGGTTAGAAGTCCTCACTTTCCAGGTTTTGATTTAGCCAAGGATTTCAAAAAGCTTTCTGTTCACAGCGTTCAGCTAAATACAAGTAACAAAAGCTTACCTGCTTACTCTAATTGCTTTAGATTAAGACCTTATCTTGCCTGGTTCTCCTCCCCTTAACTCCAGCCTCTGTGGTTACCGTCTTGACCTCCTTCCAGGATAACTTGATTCTTAATGTCCTGATTGTTTGGTTTGTTTGTTTTTTTTTTTTTTTGATATTTTAATTGTTTCTTTATTTTTAAAAGGTAGTTTTATAATTATAAAAAATTTTTTTAATTTTATTTTATTTTTAAACTTTACATAACTGTATTAGTTTTGCCAAATATCAAAATGAATCCGCCACAGGTATACATGTGTTCCCCATCCTGAACCCTCCTCCCTCCTCCCTCCCCATTCCATCCCTCTGGGTCGTCCCAGTGCACCAGCCCCAAGCATCCAGTATCGTGCATCGATTGTTTTTTAATAGTCTTTAAGCTTTCTCACTTTCCCCCCCCCTATCTGGATTAAGAGAGGAGGAGAAAGGAGTATTCTCTAAAGGAATTCATGGTTCATGTCTAAGAAAAAACAATGGTTTAAGAATTGGGAAACCCCAGGTTCTGGCCTTAGCTCTACTGTTGACTAGCAGACACTCAAGCTATTTCTAAAATAAATTAGAATTGCATTTTTTTAAATAACTGAGGTTTCTTTTAAATATTTAATTTATTGAGTATTTATTTCACTGCACCGGGTCTTAGTTGCAGCACATAAGATCAATCTTCCTTGTGGCATGTGGGATCTAGTTCCCTGACCAGGGATCGAACCCACACCCACTGCATTGGGAGCACAGAGTCTTAGCCACTGGACCACCAGGGAAGTCCCTGAAATACCTCTTTAATGTCTCTTCCAGGCTAAAGTCTGAATCTCTGGACCCTCATAGTTTCCCACCACATTTACTCTCTGCTTTCCCCCAGTACCAAGAAAGAATCCAGTGTATTCATGAATCCTAATTCCAAATCATTAAAAACTGGTTTCTGTTTCCTTTTTTTTCCTTCAAACTTTAGAAAACCTAAATAATTAAAACAGAAGAACTTATAAAACATAGTTTATACAGTGGTTTTCTTGCAAGCAGTCTTTAATAGACTTCTTTCAAATTCTGACAAATACACTAGGTGTTTGGCTTGGATATGCAGAACTAAAAATATCTAAAGGAGAGATTTTTAATTACTTAGTTCAATCCGTGAAATTCCTGCGAATTCTATCTGGAAGAAAGAATAAGAAAGAATATGAGGGACTTCCCTGGTGGTCCAGTGGCTAAGACACTAGTCCCACTGTAGGGAGCCTGGGTTTGATCCCTGGTCAGGAAACTAGATTCCACATGCCAGAGTGAAGACCTGAAGAAGCCAAATAAATAATGATAAATAAATAAAATTTAGGAGCAAAACAACAATATATATTTTTTAACAAATAGAATATGGGCTTTGCAGTCTGAGAGACCTGGCCTTTTTCTTTTTCATGGTAGCAAGCAAACAGGATTTATTTCAGAGAGAAAGTACAAAACTCTCAGCATAGACACAGAGGAGGTGAAGTGCCCCAGACCGGGACTTTGCAGTGCAACTTTAGATAAGTTACTTAACCTCTCTGAGCCTCAACTTCTAAAGAAATTTCCCTGTTTCATTCATACTTTTTTAACTTTATTTTTTAATTGCAGGAAAATCGCTTTACAATGTTGTGATGGTTTCTGCCATAAAAACATGAAATGCTTCACCAATTTGCATGTCATCCTTGAGCAGGGGCCATGCTAATCTTCTTTGTATCATTCCAATTTAAGTATATGTGCTGCCAAAGTGAGCACTGAGCCTCAATTTCTTCATCTATGAAATGGGAATGATACCTCCCTTGCAGGACTGTTGTGAGGATCACATGCCAGGTATATATTAAGTACTCAATACATGTTCATGTTCTCCTCCATTAAACACCATCTTATTTTTTACTTTGCTCACCAAGAGCACACGTTTGGGCCTGAAACAGCCTAGGTTCAATGGCCTGATCCCACAATTTTAGCAACTCGGTGATTTGGGATAAGTTGTTAACAATCTCGGAAGCACTGTTTTCTCATCTGGAAAATGGAGTTAGCACCAACAGTGCCCAGCTCCAGGAAGCGTTCATGAACTAGTCACATCCATCAGAATCACATTAAATCACCATGGAGACAGCAGGGATACTGAGAGAGTGCTGATGCTGAGTGGCTGCTGAGTTGCTGATGAGGGGTCAGCCAGGTGGCCAGGAGGAGGCTCCATCCTTCTCTTTCTTGATTTTACCTTTACTTGCCCCACTTTTCTTTTTTTAAATATTTTAAATTATTTTACGGCTATGCTGCTGCTGCTGCTGCTAAGTCGCTTCAGTCATGTCCGACTCTGTGCGACCCCATAGACGGCAGCCCACCAGGTCCCCTCGTCCCTGGGATTCTCCAGGCAAGAACACTGGGGTGGGTTGCCATTTCCTTCTCCAATGCATGAAAGTGAAAAGTGAAAGTGAAGTCGCTCAGACGTGTCTGACTCTTTGCGACCCCATGGACTGCAGCCCACCAGGCTCCTCCACCCATGGGATTTTCCAGGCAAGAGTACTGGAGTGGGGTGCCATCGCCTTTCAGTTCAGTTCAGTTCACTTCAGTTCAGTCGCTCAGTTGTGTCCGACTCTTCGCGGCCCCATGAATCGCAGCACGCCAGGCCTCCCTGTCCATCACCAACTCCCGGAGTTCACTCAAACTCACATCCATTGAGTCAGTGATGCCATCCAGCCATCTCATTCTGTTGTCCCCTTCCTCCTGCCCCTAATCCCTCCCAGCATCAGAGTCTTTCCCAATGAGTCAACTCTTCACATGAGGTGGCCAAAGTACTGGAGTTTCAGCTTTAGCATCATTCCTTCCAAAGAACACCCAGGACTGATCTCCTTTAGAATGGATTGGTTGCATCTCCTTGCAGTCCAAGGGACTCTCAGGAGTCTTCTCCAACAGCACAGTTCAAAAGCATCAATTCTTTGGCGCTCAGCTTTCTTCACAGTCCAACTCTCACATCCATACATGACCACTGGAAAAACCATAGCCTTGACTAGACAGACCTTTGTTGGCAAAGTAATGTCTCTGCTTTTCAATATGCTATCTAGGTTCGTCATAACTTTTCTTCCAAGGAGTAAGCGTCTTTTAAATTCATGGCTGCAGTCACCATCTGAAGTGATTCTGGAGCCCCCCAAAAATAAAGTCTGACACTGTTTCCACTGTTTCCCCATCTATTTCCCATGAAGTGATGGGACCAGATGCGATGATCTTAGTTTTCTGAATGTTGAGCTTTAAGCCAACTTTTTCACTCTCCTCTTTCACTTTCATCAAGAGGCTTTTTAGTTCCTCTTCACTTTCTGCCATAAGGGTGGTGTCATCTGCATATCTGAGGTTATTGATATTTCTCCCGGCAATCTTGATTCCAGCTTTTCATCGCCTTGGTGGGTCTCAATTGCAGCATGTGGGATCTTTCATTGTGGGGTGCGGGCTTCTCTCTAGATGTGGCTCCCGGGCTCAGTAGTTGTGACTTGCAAACTTAATTGCCCTGTGGCTTGTGGCATCTTAGTTCCCCCTACCAGGGATCAAACCCTCGTCCCCTGCATTGGAAGGCAGATTTTTGACCACTGGACCACCAGGGAAAGCCCCTCCCCACTTTTCTTTGTCTTTCTCCTTTATCTTCTCTTTCAGTTTCTGCTGTGTGAAAAATGGTTGCATCCAGAGTGGTATGATATGTAACCCATATATTTTCTTTCCCTGCATGGCCTCCATAAATCTTGTGTCTGTGCATGACTCCTTCTCAGTGCTGGGTTTTTGATTCCACGTCCCCAGGTAGAATACTGTGTGTTGAACTCTGTGCCATGGATTTGGTGCTGTGCGTCCTCCTTTGCCTCTGATACCTCCAAGATGAAAAGACCTAATTGCTAAGAATCCTGGGGGCAAAATTAATTCTCAGGAAGGACCACGACTTAGCATCTTTGCATTTCTCTTTTACCTCGGAAAGAGCATAGTCTGCTTGTTCTGTCTTGGGCCCTCTTGTTTGATCATGCTATGCATAATAAATTAATGTGGCATTTCCAACAGGAGTAATTCTACTTACTTCTTTCCCCGAATATTTAGACTGTGGCCAAATGGCTTCTTGTTTTTACTTAAGAGTTAAACAAAAGGGACTTCCCTGGTGGTGCTGTGGTTAAGACTGTGCCTTCCAATGCAGGGGCTGCAGGTTCAACCCCCGATGGGGGGACCAAGATTCCACATGCCTCACTGCTCAAAAACCAAAACAAAAAACAGAAGCAATATTGTAACAAATTCAATAAACAACTTTAAAAATGGTCCACATCAAAAAAATTCTTAAAAAATATATACGTGTGCATATGTAGTCTATATGTATGTGCATGAGTATAACCCTTTGTACTAAATAGTTTGGCTTTTTACAGCAAACTACATTAGAAGCCAATTTGTTCAGACATGGATGCTTTGAAATGTAAATTCATAGTCCCTACTAACAAAGAACCATAGGAATTCTATGTTCTGTGCACATGTGGCGGCACAACCCGACTTTATGCCACCTATTTGGGAGGCTGAATGGTATATTATATATATATATATATATATCATATAATCTTGGACTTAAATTCCAAAGCCCTGGCTAGAATTTTCTGCTTAGCCTTTCCCCCACAACTGATGGTTTTACCCCAGAGCTAAAGACAAATGAAGAACAAAAACAGGCCTGTTGCTGTGTTGATTATTTCTTGCTCACCTCTATTTCTCTATTAAAAACATTTTTTAAGGTATATATTTTTTAATGTGGACCAATCTTTTTCAATGGCCACATCATACAGCATGCAGGATCTTTAGTTGGGGCGTGCAAACTCTTAGTTGTGGCATGCAGGATCTAGTTCCCTGACCAGGGATGGAACCCCAGCCCCTTTGCATTGGGAGCTCGGAGTCTTAGCCACTGGACCACCAAGGGAGTCCCTAGACCCATTGTTTCTTGACTGCTTTCCCTTCGTGCCTGTAGTCCTTTCTCCCCTTAAGATCATTAATTACTGAGACCTGTTTAAGGGCAAGCATTGTGGCCAGGTTTAGATCACAAAATGTCTTGGACCAAAATGAGGTCAAGCTTGATTATCTTTCTCCAGGGACCCCCTCCCCTATCTGCTTACAACACCCAATGTTGACATAAAGGAAATTTCCAGTTATTTCAACCAGATCATCAGATGCTGTGGACCAAACTCAAGACTGTTAGATTTGTAGTCTGTATATTTCCTCAGGCTTCCCAGGTGACTCAAGTGGTAAAAAAAATCTACCTACCAATGCAGGAGATACAGGTTTGATCCCTGGGTCAGAAAGATCCCCTGGAGGAGGAAATGACAACCCACTCCAGTATTATTGTCTGGAAAGTTCCATGGACAGAGGAGCCTGGCAGGCTACAATCCACGGGGTTGCAAAGAGTCAGACACAGCTTAGCCACTGGACGCACACACACACGCATGTAATTCCCCATATTTTGTCTTTCCTCCTGTCATGATGGGCATTAAAGTCTTAAAATGAGGGTCTACGAGCTTTTTTTCAGGGACAACCAGGAAGGGTGGTGGCTGACTAGCCCACTCAAGATGGCTGTTCCCTTGCTCTCTGTCCGTCCCTTGCCCGACCAGTGCCTGCTTCATTTACACCTACTCTGGCCTTCCTACATACTTGCCTTGGGCGCCAGCTAGTGGTTGTTCTTATCAAAGGGGCGGTGAGGTGTGTGCCCTTCTGTTGGTTTCCCTGGTAATCGATGAGCCCATCTGACATCAACTCCCCTGTAACTGGCAATCTCCCCCTCCACCAGGAGCAAAGACTGCTGCCACGTCCTGAAGGTGTGTGCTGCACAGCGTGGGAGGTCGCTCCAGGACTTCGCTTCAGACACAGAAGCTCCCCATCTGTCAAACCACTGAAGTCTCTGTTGCCTGATCCATGTGTGCATGCTAAGGCACTTCAGTCAGGCCTGACTCTTTGCAACTTTATGGGCTGTAGCCCGGCAGGTCCCTCTGTTCATGGGATTCTCTGGTCAAGAACACTGGAGTGGGTTTGCCATTCCCTTCTCCAGGGGATCTTCCTGGTGCAGGGATCGAACCCCCATCTCCTGTGTCTCCTGCATTGCTAGTGGATTCTTCACCGCTGAGCCACCGGGGAAGCCCTCTGTTGCCCAATCCAGGCTTTCGTCAGTCTTGAAGCTGGGCAAATGCAGGCTTTGTAGGCCTGTGAGGTGCAGTCCAACAGGTGGGCATAAAGAGACCAGGTTCCAGAGCCCCTCAGGAAGGGGTGAGACACTTGACAGCTTGGGGTGGTGGTGACAATTACCAAGAGCAGAGGTGGTGGGGCGGGGGAGTCCCTGGGACCTGCCAGGGTGGAATAGGAGAGTTTGAGAGGAGCCTGCCTGGGCCTGTGGATCTCCCCCGGGGGGACTTAGGAGAAAGGGTTCCTCAAATACACTGATAAATATACTCTGCACCGTAATAGGATTCCATTTGAAACGGTTGCAGCCGAGGTGTTATGAGCCCATTCTTGTGTGACAGAAAGCTAGGCTGTTCCTCCATTTCGAAGGTATTATTTTATTTTCCTTGTTCCTAAAATAGCACAAAGGAAGGCTTCTGTTTGTTCTTTTACCTTGTGCTAATCCTAGAGCAACATGAATATGCTGACTGTACACGGATCTTGAAACAACAGCGAAAACTTCCAACACGGGAAGACAATTAATTCCCACTCCTTTCCCCTTTCCTCTTGGATTCCAATGACTGGCTGTGTTTAACCCTAGTTTTGCCTACTCTTTCCCAGAAAAGTCACAGCTAACATGCATGGATCTACTAGCAGGAGCATAGATTCAGTAGGATGTGGGATTCCAGCTTGATTCTCCAGGGGCTGACATCTCATCAGAGAACTAGTCCTGAAGAGCATATGTTCAGTGCTGAGTTTGGGGGTCTGTATGATAATGGCTTCAGGAATGCAGCTGAGACAAAAATCCCTGAGGGTTGAAACACTCAAGCTTCTTGGAGAAGGTGGGCCTCCATGGATAGATGTAGAGAAGGAGTAAAGAGAGCAGGTGAGTAAGTCAGAAAGAGCAAAACAAATATTGTATATTAATGCATGTATGATATGCATTATGGCAGGCTACAGTCTATGGGGTCTATATGACCAAAGTCACGACCAAAGTGACTCAGGATGCATGCACCACACATATATACAGAATCTAGGAAAACAGTACTGATGAACCTATTTACAGAGAAGAAATGGAGATGCAGATGTAGGGAATGGACTTGTGGACACGGCGGGGGAAGGAGAGGCTAGGACAAATTGAGAAGGTAGCATTGATGTATATACACTTACTCACTCTCAGAGTCACTCAGATGTGTCTGACTCTTTGAGACCCCATGGACTACAGCCCGCCAGGCTCCTCTGTCCATGGGATTTCCCAGGCAAAAATACTGGAGTGGGTTGCCATTCCCATCTCCAGGAGATCTTCCCAATCCAGGGATCAAACCTGAGTCTCCTTCATTGCAGGCAGATTCTTCACCATTTGAACCACCAAGGAAGCCCCATGTATGCTCGTAACATGTGGGAGGCTGCTATAGAGCACAGGGAGCCCATCCTGGAGCTCTGTGATGACCTAGAGAGGTGGAATGCGGGGCGAGGGAGGCTCAAGAGGGTAAGGGGATATATACATATATATCATTATGGCTGATTAATATTGATGTACGGCAGAGAGCACCACACCATTGTAAGGCAATTATCCTCCAATTTAAAGATACATAGAGAGAGAGATAGGCAGGTGGAGGGTGCAGGCGAGAGCAGCCTGTGTGGCGCATCTCTGTGGAAGAAGAGGGACCCAGTTCACTGGAGACAGCAGTCATGGCTGAAGCAATTTCAGATTCAGTGAAAGCCTAAAGTAGGACTTTCCCCAGATTAATGGAAACCCTGTGTGTTGCAAACATATCCATCAGAGCATTAGAGGGAGGTAACGGATGACCTGACTCCTGGGGCCTGCCAGCTGAATATGGAGTCGGGAGGGGGACAATGTTCGGAGAGGCTCAGCCTCTGTACATCTGCTTGCTCTCCTGTGTTGCTCTGCCCAGTCGGGGCTGAGATAAGAGTGCGTGTGCCCCTTCCTGCTCCCTGTAAACTCAGCTCGTATGAGGTCTTTCTCTCACTCTCTCCCTTTCTCTGCCTTTTCTGCTCACGGCCAGATGTTGAGAAGTCCTTCCTCGCTGTGAGTTTTGGATGGAATGTCCACGTGCGACATCAGTCTTTAGTGCGCATGCCCAGATTAGCAGGGAGGGTAAACGATGGGAACTCTAGCAATACCCACCTGGTCTGAGGATCACGAGTCTCCAGGCCCAGCTCTAACACTTTTTAGCTCCTTGAATGCTGGCATTTCAACTACCTGCTCTTCAGTTTCATTTATTTGTAAAATGGAGACATTAATACCTCCCTATCTACCTCACACAGTTTCCTTGAGGCTCAAATGAAATATGGGTGTGAAAGTGCTTTGGAGACAAAGAAATGTATTTATTAGGAGTGACTCAATAGTTGAGGGGTGAATGAGGGGGAAGGTGGTAAAACTGGGACATCTCAATAAATCCCATCCCGTCCTATGATTTTATAAAATTGTTTTACACTACTTTGTCGTTGGTCAGTAACTAGGTTGTGTCCGCCTTTGGCCAACCAGCCTCTCTGTCCATGGAATTCTCCGGGCAAGAATACTGGAGTGCAATGCCATTCCTTTCTCCCAGGGATTTTCCCAACCCAGGAATTAAACTAAACCCACATCTCCTGCTTGGCAGGTGGATCCTTTACCACTGAGCCACTAGGGAAGCGCTTTTTGGAAGGCTGGCGCCTGACTTTGGAATAATCACCTTTAGAGAAAGATAAGTTTCTTAAAATGTTAACAGGCCTCCTGGCCGGAAGATGATGTCTATCACCTGAACTTTTGCATATGATAAGTTTACAGGAAAAAAGCCTGGCTTGCTGCATGACTCTACCCCTTCCCCCATTATCCTCTATGCACAACTTTAGGTATAAAAACTATTTTGGAAAATAAAGTGCGGGCCTTGTTCACTGAAACTTGGTCTCCCCATGTCACTCTCTCTCCCAAATTCCAGCTGAGTGTCCATCTGGAGCGCTGATGTCCTCTGCGACCATTTATTTGCCTGGGCTTCTAAGACCCACTCGAGAAGGTGTCTAAGGTGGGGCACCTTCCGCTATTCGAGAGGGCGCCTGCGGCCTCCGTGGTCAGAGCTAACCTGGTGTCACGGGTTATATTGATTTTCCGCATAAACCAAGCCACTCAGCTTCTTTTCTCCACTGAATTTTCCTCTTTATATTCCTTCAATAAGTTGAATTAGATAGCTTTTCCTGCTGTTCTAACAACTCTCACTGTAGCGGTATCTTTTCTTCCTCCCTAGATCTCCTTACATGCAGAACCCAGGGCCTCCCTACATGTTCCAGCTCACCTTGCTCAGCTTCCTCACCAGCCACTGGGTCTCCCAGCCACTGAAGCAGCAACAAAAACTCTCACACAGCATCTCCAAAATCTCTCTGGACTTCAGTCATCACCCCAGGCCTTCCAGCAGCAGCTGATGTAAAAAATGTGAAAAGAGTTTTCCAAAAACGACAAGATGCTCCACACAGAGACTTGGATGTCACTTGGCTCCTCGCTTAGAAACAGCTTAGGAACCTTATTGTGAAAGTAAGTCCTGCAGTATTTCAGGAACAGGCATTCACAACACAAACGTTGACATATTTACAAACTTAGGAATGTGATGATAGACACCGTGGAGTGGATAAAGGGACATATGATAAGTGTCCTTGGTGAGGTTGGCTGTGTGAGACCAGGTCCGAGAAGGATATAACCAGCACATCCCCAGGGCTCCACAAGTGGTTTAGTGATGGGACGATTGACCATGGTGTCATAGTTTGCTGGGGCTGCTGTAACAGAACCTTAGCCCGTTTAGGCTGCTGTAACAAAAGTGCCATTGATAAGTGGGCCTCCCTGATGTCTCAGAGGTAAAGAAACAGTATGCAATGCAGGAGACTTGGGTTTGATCCCTGGGTTAGGAAGATGCCCTGGAGAAGGAAATGGAAACCCACTCCAGTATTCTTGCCTGGGAAATCCCATGGACAGAGGAGCCTGGTGGGCTACAGCCCACAGGGTCACAAAGAGTTGGACACGACTGAGTGACTAAGCCACCACCACAATTGATGAGTGGCTTAAAAACAACAGACATTTATTTTCTGGAGGCTGGGAAGTCCAAGATTAAGATGTGGGCAGGGTTGGTTTCTTTTGAGGCCTCTCTCTTTGGCTTGCAGACGGCTGCCTTGCCCACAGACTGTCTTCCTTCTCTGCTCGTCGATGTCCTAATCTTCTCTTACTGTGTATATGCTAAGTTGCTCAGTCATGTCCGACTCTTTGGCACCCCATGGACTGTAGCCCGCCAGGCTCCTCTGTCCATGGGATTCTCCAGGCAAGAACACTTGAGTGGGTTGCCATGCCCTCCTCCAAGGTGATCTTCCAGACCCAGGGATCGAACCCACATCTCTTATGTCTCCTGCATTGGCAAGCGGGTTCTTTCCCACTAGTGCCACCTGGGCCTCTTATTATATGGACACAAGTCAGATTGGATTAGGGTCCACCTGTATGACTTTGTTTAACTTTAATTACCTTTTTGAAGACACTCTCCTAAGACAGTCACTTTCTGAGGTCTTGGGGGTTAGAACTTCAACATAGGAATTGGGGGCGGGGGTTACAACTCAACCCTTAACTCACACTGTGGGCAAGGTAAAGAGAATCAAGATGAATGGAGAAGCCACTGGGAACTATTAACAGCAGAAGCTTCCATCATCCTTGGGCCTGGAGAAACAAAAGAGAAAGGGTGTGCTATTCCTAGAACCCATCCAGAGCTGTGGTCATAGGAGAGGGGCCGCCCAGCGTGGGTGCTATATGACAGAGGAAGGCACCCATGGTGGAGACCAGGCTCTGGCAGGGAGGGAGGGAGGGGGAAGACCCACCCCTCTCTCTCCCCGCCCTTCACACTCCTCTCTTCACACTCTTCTTCTACTCAAAGTGCTTCCCTTTGGTCAAGAGCCGAGAAAGAGGCGCTGAGAACAGCAAAGCCTGGGGGCTGCAGCTTGTAGATGTCAGGCTTTGAGGCAGGGAACGGGATGACAAGTGTGGCCAGGGGTGGGAGGGGAGTGGTAGGATTTGAGTGGGACGATGAAGAATCACCAGCTCAGTGGAGAAAACAAAGACATTTCCAAAGGAGGAATTAATTATGCATACTCAGTAACATAAATGGGCTTTAAAGTATCATTGGAAAACAGAAAATGCTACTTAGCTGCAAAAAATATTAGTCATCCATTTGAAACTGAACCACGTATTCATGTAACCATTTCCAGTCCCAGAAGTTACTATTCTAAGATACTTGTTTGCAGAAGTAAAGCCGAATGATAGAAAAATAGGTTTGTCAATCTTGTCATGTTGAACACTTATGTTTTTAAAGTGGGATGGGAAGTATTATTGGAACGGTTTTGGAATAGAAAGCAGCTCTCTGACTCAGGAGGGTGTCTGTATGACCACACCCATCAATCGTCACAGCATGGTTATATGAACTGGGTACGACCCCTGTGTTATCGCGCTGGGTGCACCATAACAAAATACCATAGGCTGGTGGCTTTGACTACAGAAATTTGTTTTCTCACCACTCTGGAGGCTGGAAGCCTGAGACCCAGTGTTGACAGGGTGGACGTCTGCTGAGAGCTCCCTTTGGGAGCTCCTTTTCAGTGTGTGCTCACACGGTCTTTCCTAGGTGACTCTGCAGGGGGAAAAAGTGAGGGGGATGGAGGGAGGGGGAGAAAGAGCCGTCTCTTGGTGTCTCTCCTTTTTTTTTTTTTTTTTCCTTGCTGCTGCTGCTGCTAAGTCGCTTCAGTTGTGTCTGACTGGGCGACCCCATAGACGGTAGCCCACCAGGCTCCCCCGTCCCTGGGATTCTCCAGGTAAAAACACTGGGTGGGTTGCCATTTCCTTCTCCACTTCTTTTTTTTTTTTACCTAAGTTCAAATCATCCTGACTTTATGATCACAGAAATACTATAAATATCCACAGTTGGTGAACACTGTTATAACAAATACAGATAGAAGGATGGATAGAGAGCTGCATAGATAGAGTGACTGTAACAGGAATAGGCTCAATCTGCACATGCTGTTTTTAAAGTATAGTGTTGAATTTAGTGTTACTTGAATTTTTAAAAAAATTTATTTAATCACACCAGGGCTTAGTTGCGGCAGGTACAATCTAGTTTGCTGACCAGGGATCAAACCCAGGCCCCCTGCATTGGGACACAGGCTTGATCCCTGAGTCAGGAAGATCCCCTGGAGGAGGAAATGGCAACCCACTCCAGTATCCTTGTCTGGAAAATCCCATGGACAGAGGAGCATGGCAGGCTACAGTCCATGTGGTCGCAGAGAGTTGGAGACGACTGAGCGACTTAGCACACACTCATGCATTTCCCTAAAGGCTCCACATCCAAATACAGCCGCTCTGGGGGTTAAGACTTCAACATATGAGTTTTGGAGGGGACCCAAACATTCAGTCCATAACATCCCACGTAGTGATATGAAATAGATGACACTTGATATGTTGATACTGATAGTCATTAAATCAATAAAACTTCATTGCACACCTACTGTGCACCAGAATCTCTGCTAGGCTCTGAGATTATAGGTAGAAGGAAAAAAAAAAAAACTGCCTCAGTCTTTAATGAGTTTATAACTTGAAGAGAGACAGAGAAGCTGTTAGAACACAGTGGTCACTGCCAGGAGAGCCTGAGCATTTGTGCTAAGTCACTCGGTCATGTTCGGCTCTTTGAGACCCCTTGGACTGTAGCCCGCCAGGCTCCTCTATGGATGGGATTCTCCAGACAAGAATACTGGAGTGGGTTGCCATTTCCTTCTCCAGACCCAGGGACCGAACCCACATCTCTTGGGTCTCCTGAACTGGCAGCGGGTTCTTTTCCACTAGCACCCCTGGTGACTCAGATGGTAAAGATTTCACCTGCAATGCGGGAGACCTGGGTTCTATCCCCAGGTCAGGAAGATCTCCTGGAGGAGGGCATAGGTACCAGTATTCTCGCCTGGGATTTCCATGGACAGAGGAGCCTGGCGGGCTGCAGTCCATGGGGTCGCAAAAGAGTCAGGACATGACTGAGCGACTAACACTTTCACTTTCTGTTCAGTGCCTCCTGGGAAGCCCCAGAGCTCCTAGACAGGACGAATAAACCACTCCCTGGAGGCAGCAGAAGTGATGTGCAAGCAGAAACGGAGGATGAGGAGTATTGGATAGTAAACACGGGGTGGGACAGACAAGGGGGAGCATTCAGGATTGAGGAAGACGATACACAGAACTAGGGTGACCAGGATCCTGGTTTGCCCGGGGCTGTCCTGGTTTTAGCACTAAAAATCCCACATCTGGGAAAGCTCGGGGTCGCTGAGCCTTATATGCTGCTGCTGCTGCTAAGTCGCTTCAGTCGTGTCCAACTCTATGTGACCCCATAGAAGGCAGCCCACTCAAATGAACTCGAAATGAAAAAGGAGACGTTTCAACAGACAACACAGAAAGAGAAAGGATCATAAGAGACAATTAGAAACAACTGCATGACAATAAAATGGATAACCTGGAACAAATGGACAAATTCTTAGAAAAGTACAATCTTCTAAGACTGAACCAGGAAGAAAGAGAAAATATGAATAAGTCAAGCACCAACACCAGTCACAAGCTCTAACTATGAACAGATCAATCACAAGCACTACTAACTGGGATCAAAAGTCTCCAACAAAGAAATGCCTGGGACTTCACAGATGAATGCTCTCAAATGGTAGAGATGTGATAATACCTATGCTGGTCAAACTGTTCCAGAAAAATGTGGAGGGAGGAGCATTCCCAACTCATTCTGCTGAGGCCACCATCACCATGAACCAAAAGGAAGCAGAAATGCCACACAGAAAAGAAAATTACAGGCTAACATCACTGATGAACATCAACGCAAAAATCCTGGGGAAAATTGTAGCAAAAACCAAACAAAAACACATGAAAAGGATCATACACCAAGTTCAAGTGGGGTTTATCCCAGGGATTCAAAGATTCTTCGCTATCTGCAAATCAATCAATGTGATACACTATATTGACAAACTGAAAGATAAAAAGCATACGATAATCTTGATCGATGCAGAGAAAGGTTTTGACAAAACTAAATACCAGTTTAAAAAGCACTCCATAAATGGGCATGGAAGATACCTACCTCAACATAAGAAAGGTCATATAGGAAAATCTCTCAGCAAACATTATTCTCAATGGTGTCAAAATGTAAGCATTTCCTCTAAGATCAGCATCAAGATCATGGTGCCCACTCTATTCCTATTAATCAATAGAGTTTTTTAAGTCATAGACACAGCAATCAGAGAAGAAAACGAGAAAGAACGCATATTGGAAAAGAAGAAGTCCATCTGTCATTGATTGCAGATGACCTGTTTCTATTCATAGAAGACCCTATAGGTAGAACCAGAAAATTACTAGAGCTAATCAATGAATTTAGTAAAGCCCAGGATACAAAATTAATACACAGAAATCCTTTGCAGACTTACAGCACAACAAGAAAAATCAGAAAGAGAAACTAAGAAAAAAGTGCCATTCCCCACTGCAACAAGAAGAATAGCATAGCTAGGAATGCTGCTGCTGCTAAGTCACGTCAGTCACGTCCGACTCTGTGCGACCCCATAGATGGGAGCCCACCAGGCTCCCCCATCCCTGGGATTCTCCAGGCAAGAACACTGGAGTGGGTTGCTATTTCCTTCTCCAATGCATCAAAGTGAAATGTGAAAGTGAAGTCGCTCAGTCGTGTCCGACTCTTCGGGACCTCATGGACTGTAGCCTATCAGGCTCCTTGTACATGGGATTTTCCAGGCAAGAGTACTGGAGTGGGTTTCCATTTTTCTTCCCCAATAGCTAGGATTAAAGTTACCTAAACAGACAAAACACATGTATGCAGAAAGACAGGCTGTATGATGAAAGATAGCCAAGTTGAAACAAACAGATAGAAAGATATGCCTTGTTCTTGACTTGAAAGAAATCAATGTTGTGAAAATGACTATACTACCCAAAGCAATCTGAAGATTCAATTCATCCCTATCAAACAACCAATGACTTTTTTTTTTTTAAAGAACTAGGACGAACAATTTTACAATTTACATGGGGGGGAAAAAAGACCCAGAAGGGCCAAAGCAATCTTGGAAAGAAAGGTGGAACTGGAGGAATCAACCTTCTGACTTCAGACTATACTACCAAGACACTATGGTACAGGCACAAAAGCAGAAACAGAGGGCAATGGAACAAGACACAAAGCTGAGAGATAAACCCACACCCCTATAGGCATCTTTTCTTTGACAAGGGAGGCAAGAATGTACAATGGAAAAAGGACAGAAAAGAGAGCCTCTTCAGTAAGTGGTGCTGGGAAACTGGACAACTACATGTAAAAGAATGAAATTAGAACGCTTCTTCATACTATACACAAAAATAATTCACAATGGGTTAAAGACCAAAAGTAAGGCCAGAAACTATAAAATTCTTAGAGGAAAACATAGGCAGAACACTCTTTGCCATTTATCACAGCAAGACCTCCGAGAATGACTGAAATAAAAATAAAAATAAATGGCATCTAGAGAAACTTCAAAGTATATAAGCAGCAAAGAAAACTATAAACAAGATGAAAGGACAACCCTCAGAATAGGAGAAAGTAATTGTAAATGAAGCAATTGACAAAGGATTATCTACAAAGTACACAAGTAGATCATCGAGCCTAATATCAGATAAAAAGCAACCAACTGAAAAGTGACCAGAAGACATGAACAAATTTATCCAAAGACGACATTAAGAAGGCCACCAAACACATGCGAAGATGCTCCACATCACTCATTACTAATGAAACGCTAATCAAAACTACATGAGGTATCACCTCACACCAGTCAGAATGGCCATCATCAACAATTCTACAAATAATAAATGCTGGACAGGACATGGAAGAAAGGGAACCCTCTTGCACTGTTGGTAGACATGTAAATGGATACAGCCACTATGGAGAGGGAATGTAGGTTTCTTTAAAAAGTAGGAATAAAGCTACCATATGATGCAACAATCCCCTACTGGCCATATAGCCGGAGAAAACCATACCTCTAAAAAGACACATGTACCCCAATGTCCACTGCAGCACTATTTAAAATAGCCAGGGCATGGAAGCAACCTAATATCTATCAAGAGAACAATGTATAAAGAAGTCGTGGAACATATACACAATGGAATATTACTCAGCCACGAAAAGGAACAATACGAGTCAGTTTAACTGAGGTAGATGAACCTAGAAACTGTGATACAGAGTGAAGTAAGTCAGAAAGAGAAAAACAAATATAGTATACGAATGCATACACATGGAATCTTGTAAAATGGTACTGGTGAATATTTGAAGGGCAGAAATAGATACACAGATGTAGAGGAAGGACTTGTGAACTCAGCTGGAGAAGGAGAGGGTGGGATGAATTGAGAGAGTAGCACTGAAACATCACCTACTACCATATGTAAAATAGCTAGCTAGTGGGAAGTTGCTATATAACATGGGGAGCCCAGCATTGTCCTCTGTGACGACCTAGAGGGTGGGATGGCGGGAAGTGGGAGGCAGGCTCACCAAAGAGTGGATAATATACTTATGGCCTATTCGTGTTGTTGTATGAGGAAAACAAACCAAACAATGTAAAGCAGTTATCCTTCAATTAAAAATTAATAAATACAATCTGAAAACTATCATTCAACACTTTTGTACTGTCGTCTAAAGCTATATGGGATCATCGTCTATTCCTAGCTATTTTTCCACTATAAGTGCTTATAAATGTCATTAAAGGTTTTGAAAATATGATTTTAATAGCTACACAGTATTGCTTAATATCTCACACATAAATAAACATTTCAGTCTCAACATAGAAACATAATACCAAAAAAGGTTTCCATTTTAAACTAAAGCTTGCATTTTAATTCAGTTCAGTGAGAATTCCTCTGAAGGCCTAAAATTCTTATGAAAAGTACATTATGTGGAGTCCTTCTTGCTTTCATCTGTTATGCCGTATCCTCATTTACTTCTAAGGACTCTTGGACTTTTGACATTTTTGCCTGAGGCTGTAATTTTTGACTGAGATAAAATCTTAAATTTAGATATTAAGAATGTCAAGAAGCACTCTTGTAAGTGTGAGTCACTCAGTCATGTCCAGTTATTCGTGACCCATGGACTGTAGCCCACCAGGTCCTCTGTCCACAGAATTTTCCAGGCAAGAATATTGGAGTGTGTAGCCATTCCTTTCTCAAGGGGCTCTTCCTGACCCAGGGGTCAAACCCTGGTCTCCCGCATTGCAGGCAGATTCTTTACCATATGAACCACCAGAGAACCCTGACCCGGGTGTACACGGATGTAAAAATCCTCAAAAGAATATTAGCAAACCAAATTGAAGACACATTAAAAAGAATCATACACTATGATCAAATGGAATTTATTCTGTGCCTGCAAGCTTGATTTAGTATTTGCACATCAATCACTGTGATACACAATATGAGCAAAATTAAGAATGAAATCATGTGATCTTCTCAATAATTGCAGAAAAAGCTTTCAACAAAGTGTAACATCAATTTTGGTACAATCTCTCAATACAGTGGTTAAACATGGAACATCCTAAAGGGTATATAAGACAAGCCCACAGCTAACATCCAAGTCAGTGGTAAAGAGGTGAAAGATTTTCCTAAAAGATCAGGAATAGTACAAGGATGCCCACTCTCACCAATCTTGTTCAACATAGTAGTGGAAGTGTCCTACCCAGAATAACTAGGCAAGAAAAGGAAATAAAAGCATCCCCATTGGAACAAATGAAGTTACACTGCCACTATTCGATTATGACAGAATTTATATGAAACCATAAAAACTCCACCAAGTAACAAGTATTAAAACTAATAAACTCAGCAATGTAGCAGGATATGAGCCATCAGAGAGAGAACAGAACAGTACCATATACAAATGCATCAAAAAAAAAAAAAACATGAAATAAATTTTACCGACGAGCAGAAACACCTGTACAGTCACAGGCTCCAAGACATAGAGTCTGGATTCAAATCCCACCTTACACTGACCTGCAGAGTGACCCAGGGCAAATCACACAATGATCTGAGGCTCAACATATTCAACTGTAAAATGGACACAAACCCAGTATCTCCTCCCAGGGCTGTGAAACTCCAAGGAAATGCTTATTTAGGCCCGGGCATTGGAGTGTCTCCGGGAGCCTCTCCTTGTATGAAACTCCTCTAGAACTGGGCTCTTCTGATCCTGTGGGTGAGGGTCAAGTGTAGAGCCTGGGAGCCAAATGGGACTGGACAATGACGAGGACAAAAAAATATACTAGTTCTGTGTCAGGGAGGGAAGTCACCTCCTTTCCAGATCTCAGAGTGGGGCCTGCACCGAAGGCCCGGGGGATGTACAATCAGATGTGAACCCCGAACCGCCCCCCCCACCCCCAGCAGGGATGGAGCCTTCCTGGCAAGAACCTTCTGTCTGGTCCGGGCTTCAGTGTGATGTGGTGCTGCTCCCTGAGTTCTCCAGGTCTCCACCAGGCAAAGAGCTCTTGGGACTTGGAGGTCTATTAAACCACAGGTGCCTGAGAGTCAGAATGACACAAGGGCTAACAACATTGAAAATTAGCTATATTTAAAAAATGACAGAAGTACAGACAGGGCAGGGTATGAGAAGCAGAAGGATTGACTACCTCGCAAGCCTTTAGCAGAAATATCTCCACACCAGCTCAGCAGAGCCCACAGGAGGAAAATATAATGGAAAAGCAGGCTATGGGTATATCTCTACACTGCTGGACCCAGGGACCCAAGTCCCAATCCACCAATATTATTTTGCATATCCAGACAGCAAGAGGGAGAAACACAGACCTTGCCTTAGGAAGTCTCAGCCAGACTTAATATTGGGGTTGCTGAGCATGGTTACATGGTCACTAGGGTCACTCAGTCCCTCCTCTGTGCTCACATCCTCTGTCCTCACAGAAACATACATGGTTCACTACAGAGAACCCTCTGAGGGTACTTGTGTATACTAGAAACAGGCAATGGTGAAGTGTGAAGAGAAGACACAGAAACGGAAACATGCTTCTGGGGTGCTGTACAAATTTCCAAAGATCTGAAGTTCTTGATACTTGGCATTTTTAAAAGAAGCTTCTTAATGTGTAAACGCAGAAAGGATATTTCCAGGAGAAAGGACAAAGGAATCGTCCCATTGGGACAATTTGGTGTCCATGTGGGAAAGTTAGTTGGATCCCTACCTCAAAAGACAGCACCAAATCAATTAGACACATAGTAAAAACCAACAATTGAAGGAAAAACTTGACAAAATTTCGAACCATTTTTGATGAGGGAATATCTTTTCTTTAAATTGAGGTATTGTTGATTTACAATTTGTTTAAGGTTTACAGCAAAGTGATTCAGTGATTCAGCCTCTCAGGTACTTCCTTGGACAAAATTCATTCCCTTTGGGAGGCCCCTAGGCCATGCCCTCTACTCAGAACAGCTAAGAATCCTGAATAGGCAAAGCAGCATGTCGTGGTGCTCAGTGAGGGTTTTTAGACTGAATAAACTATTCTAACACGATACAAGGAACAAGCCCAGAGTTTAAGAGAGGATCTCCAAACCTACCTTCCAAAAGGAGGTCTTGCTCCCTTGAATGTCAGTGCGTGAAACAGCGCTTGGGAAGGGAAAAGGTGTGTCATGAATATTTGGTCTGCAGAGGAGACAAAGTGGTGTGTAGAGATGATGTGCAGGCATGTCCCAGGACACTGAACACACGGACAGAGTGACCGGACTCTCAGCCCTGCTCTGGGGGCATTGCACTCTCTCCATCCCTGACAGAGCGTGAGCAGCTCACACGTGTCTTGGCGAGTATGGTCACATGACCTGGACCTGGCCAATCAGTGTGCTCCATCCCTGGGCACCATGATTGGCACTGACCAATCGGGACCCAGGACCAGGCCTCAAGCTGGATTCAAAGGAAGAGGAGGGCTGGCTCTGCCGGAAGGGGTGGGGGCCTGTGAGGTCAGGCTGCAGCAGTGGGAGGGGGTGTGAGTTCACCTGGGGCAGTTGGTGACCTTCTTGCGCCCGTTAGGGCAGAGCCGCTGGCCTGAGAAGGAGGGCGCTGCTGAGCCCAGGGGTTGAGAGCGCCGGTTCCTGCTGTGGTCCCTGGGCTCCACCTGAGACCGGAGGGAAGCCGCCTGCCCGTGAGTCCTCTCCTGCTTGACTGTCAGCTTGTTTGGACTACGCTGGGTTTTCTGTCCAGCTGGCTACGTGAAGACCCTGGAAATGCACCTGTGTGGGTTTTGGCTGGCTTCAGGGAAGAAATGCCAGATGACACTGGGAGACTCCAGTTTAATCCGGATTCAGGTCATATCTCTTGAAAGTGAAGTGAAAGTCCCTCAGTCGTGCCCACCTCTTGGCGACCCTGTGGGCTATACAGTCCATGGAATTCTGCAGGCCAGAATACTGGAGTGGGTAGCCTTTCCCTTCTCCAGGGGATCTTCCCAGTCCAGGGATTGAACCCAGGTTTCCCGCATTGCAGGCAGATTCTTTACTAGCTGAGCCACAAGAGAAGCCCGAGAATACTGCAGTGGGTAGTCTGTCCCTTGTGTAGCGGATCAGCATTCCCGACCCAGGAATCAAACCGGGGTCTCATGCATGGCAGGAGAATCCTTTACCAGCTGAGCTATCAGGGAAGCCCAGTATCTCTTAAGGCCAGCTATTCATTGTAGTATCAACCATATTAGTCTTCATGGGATTAAGGTAGCAACCTGCTAAGGTAGCAATCGATGTCCTTTTTCTAGAGGACAAAACTGGGGCTCAGAGAAGGGGGTAACACAGCTAGAGCAAGGAAGTGTGTACCTAGACAAAACCCCCCGATCCTGCTGTTAGAACTCAGGGAAGCCATACGGTGTGGCTTGTCCATGTGACGGGGGCTAAGACACCCAGCCCACACCGGATACTGTGGGGACCTGACTTGGTAACTGCCTTCTCGCAGCTCTGAGACTCAAAAAAGCGATTTTCACTGGAGAGAGGAAGGATACGTCCCTCCATCCAACCCACCACATCCTCCAGGTACTCCCACACCCTGCCCCCTTTCTCTTTCTTTGTGAGGGAATAAGTGTCACGCTCATGTGACCACATTGGCTGTCCACTGTTCACGAGCTACCACCTGGAGCTGCTACCAGAGAGGCCAAGAGCCTTTGCCCCCGAGTACCCCTCTTTCCTTTGCACCGTGGGGGCCCTTCTCGACACCTGCACACCAGAGGCCGTTTCTGAGGCATGCAGGGACCCTCCTTCAGTTTGCAACAGATTGCATCCATCACTGTCCTTTCAATGCTTCCCTTGACACTCAGCTCCTGAGCTCCTTTGTCTGCATTGCGACCCACCTGGCTGCCACGGGAGGGACAGAGCTGACCATGAATCCAAAGCTCAGATCTGACAGGCAGGAATCTGTGTATAAAGGGCCTGATTAATCATGCCGTAGAGGCTGTAGTGGGCTCCAAGGATCCGTAAGTAGGACTTGGGCCAAAGTGATTCCACAGCTGTTTTAATGCCTGGGGAGGGTCTGGCTATAGTGGGGGTGGGGTGAGTCTCCTGAGGTTCTGAAGGCCCACTGTGTGCAGATTCATGGCACATAGAGAAGAGAAGGCGGAGTCCTTCCCTGGAGGTGGTCCAAGCTCATGGATGAGCCAGACAGGCAGGCAGGGCACGAAAGCACCTGAGCTGCCATTATGAGTGAATGGTGTGGGGGCAGAGGAAGAGAACCAGGTCTGCTCGCTTATTGGCGCCCAGGGCAGGTTGTCCCCAGACTAAACACTTACTATGGTGATGACCGTCACTGCTGTCTGCAAAGGGTTTACATTGGTGTGTGTCTTCATCGAGTGGTCAGGCCGTCTCTAAGCTACACTGGCCATGAGCATTGCCTCTCCTTGGAACTTGACATGATTCGTCTCTTCCTTATGGAACATTCATTTCTAAGAGGGTTTTTGGGCCACAAGGATGTTGGGTTTTTCTCTAGCTTTGTCTCATGAGGAACGCTTTTCCACTTGTTGATGTGGTTTGTTTTCCCAGCTCTCTTTCTTGCTTTATTTTGTCAATTTGTTTCTGCCAGAGGAAGAGCTCAGAATTTGCCTCTGGCTGATATGTGACACTTACAACAGCGACACCCACCTGGGTATTATGACCACATTTGCCGAAAGGGCTTTGTTTTGCAGAAGACATCTTGAAAGTACCTACACTGTCCTTTCAGATTCCCAAAGGCTATTTGAAATGAAAGAAAAACAAGAATTCTCAAGTTTAGTCTTACAATATGTGGGGAGTCAGAAAAATCCCCTGGAGAAGGGAAACACCACCCACTCCAGTATTCTGGCCTAGAGAATTCCATGGAGTGCCTACTCCGTGGGGTCACAAAGAATCAGACAAAATCTGATGACTAATCAACAACACCGAAGCTTCACCATTTGTCAGAGATAACAACAGTATTTACACGACCGTGTGCATGTTCAGTGGCTCATACGTGTCAAACTCTTTGCAGCCCTGTAGCCCCTAAGATCCTCTCTCTGTGGAATTTTTCAGGCAAGAATACTGAAATGGGTTGCCATTTCCTCCTCCAGGGGATCTTCCCAACCCAGGAATTGAACCCAGGTCTCCTGCATCTCCTACATTCGCTGTCGGGTTCTTTTCTGCTGAACCACCTGGGAAACAAGTCATTACATCACTGGGTTATCCTAAAGTACTTAACTTGGAGTCTGGCACTGGGGAAGTTCTCACTGGTGATGTGAATATTCAGTCATATATCATTATTGCTCATATGATAATGAAATGGCCATGCTCATAAAGGAGAAAGAAGAGCCTTTCCAAGTCCAATTAAATCCTTTGCCACACATATGTTTTTAAAAACTTCTTGACTTTGAAATGAACATCAAACATAAAGACATTGGTTGTGGCCTCCAGAAAAGATTGAGCTGTACCAATAAGTGACGAGGATTCTTCTCCCAGTTCCAAAATGCATGCGTTGTTTCCCGGGCACCACCGAGCACTTCTCCGGTGGGCTCAGAGAGGCTGAGTCACTCACCAGAGACAACACAGCAGCAGACCAGGACTCCGACCCAGGTCGCTGAAACCACGGCTCCCTCCTGTGCCCATCTGACCTGCCCCTTGAGGGCAGCAGGAGGATCTGGGCTCCCCTGGCCTGAGCCCCTGGGCCTGCCTCCCCTCGTCCGCGCTGGGATGTGTCCATTCCCAAATCATGCACTGTGTCCCCCAGCCCTGGGCCGTCATGTCAGGCTCCAGGCTCCCTGCAGGTGAGCCCCACGCCCACCAGCACACCTCCGAGCCCTGCCCATCTGGTCTCTGTGCCCGAGTGTCCTGATCCTAACTGTTTTCTTGAGGCAGCCCCAGGACTGGGCCCTGCTTCCTCGAAGCTCCCTTCACCAAGCCCAGTGAGGCTCTGCCCTGTGGCTTCATGACAAGTATGTTGGGCTGAGTGGTGGCTCCGAAAGCCATCCATCCTTCTGCAGCCTCCAGAGGTGGCCTTATTCCGATGAAAGGTCTCGGCAGATGGAAGTAAGTTCCTGACCCCTGCACCAGATCACCCGGGATGCATGTGGACCCTAAATCCAACGACAGGTGTCCTTGGAAGAAAAGAGGGGGTGATCTGAGGCACTGAGCCACCCAGGGGAGAAGGTTTGTGCAGATGGACGCAGAGGTCGGGGTGATGTGGCCAGAAGCCCAGGGAGGCCTGGCGTCCCCCAAGGACTGGACCAGGCCAGAGGGACCCTCCGCTGGAGCCTCTGGAGGGAGCTCAGCCCTGCCCACACCTTGATCACAGGTTTCTGACTCCAGAACTGGGGAGGGGGGGGAATGAATTTGTGTTAAAGCTGTCCAGTCTGTGGCCAGTGGCTGCAGCCACCCCTGGACACCGAGAGTGAACTTGCTGGCTCCAAGGTGAGAACAGTGGCAGGACCCACCCCCTACCCCCCAACCCCAACACACAATCTTGTCATGAGGTTAAATGAGTTCATACACACAGATGGCTGAATCAGGGACTGACACTTGGATCTCAGCCCGCTTCACTTCCTCCTCCTCGTCACCATCACCGTCATTGTGAGGGGCCCTCATCCACTCATTCAGTGGACATACAAGGGCCTGATGTGGGCAGCGAGGCCAGCGAGCTGGGAGGCTCCGCACAGGACTCACCCTGTCTGCTGGGGCCGCATGGACGAGGCTTGTGCAGTGACACGGAGGCCCCGGGAGAGGCTGGATCCTCCGGTCGTGGGAGGCATGAGCGCCTCAGCATCAGAGGTGGAGGGTTGAGCTGGGTTCATCCTGGGGGGGTGCAGCCCTTCACTCAAAGTGAGGGAAGAACCCCATGTGGCACCCAGTGTCCGGTAGCCTCCCCTTGCCATGGCAGGCTGCGGGCAGAGCCATGGATGACCAGGAGTCTGCATCTCACTAGGAGCTGAGGCTGGCACTGAGGGAATCCTCAGTGAGGATTTTTTTTAAAAAAACCATCCTAAGTGACTTCAGCTCCATTGCTTTTTGCCAAAAACCTGCAATGATCCCAAGAGCTTTGTACACTCCAAGGGTGGTGACTGGACGTGGAGCCCAGCACAGACCCAAGTCAGTCCTGCCCTGAGTCCCACGGGCCGGCCACACCCTCCCCCTTCCTTGGCCTGGCTTTCTTCTGCCAGGACCCCCAGAATGGTGGAAAGGCAAGTGTGGCCTCAAGCTGAGGGGCCCAGCCTGGGCTCCAAGCCCCTGGGGGTCCCCTTGGGACGTCTGGTGGACCTAGTTCCCCCTGCCGTGGGGCAGCTCTCTCTCGGGGACTGTCGTGTTTCTTTGCTTTCTGTTGTGATGGGGCACCCCAGTTATCTCGGGGCGATGGGAAGTCTGTTGGTGTTACATGCTCCTGCCTTAGATGGGGAAACGTTATTGCTGCATTGACACTGCTCACTCGATACTGGGAATCGGTTAAACACAAATGGCAAGGGGAACAGAGCAAAACAGAGAAAGAAAAATAGAGAGTTGCTGGGTTGCTTCAGGTCTCACCTGTGATTAAGAGTGTGTACAGCCTGCACGTGAACCTGGGTTCCCACACCTGCCAACTACCAGGTGCCAGGCCCTGATTTTAGACCCCCAGCTTCACTAAGGAGTCATTGACAGATACAGTTTATGTGTATTTAAAGTCTACATTGTGATGACTTGATGCCCACAGATGTCATGGAATGATTGCCTTACATACGCATCACCTCACACGGTTAACTCTGTGTGTGTGTGTCTTTATGTTGTTCTTATAATCCGTGAACACAATATAGATAGCTCTCCATTTTTTAAGATCTTCTTTAATTTATCTTAGAAGTTTATAGTTTGCTGTATGTCTTACACATGTTTAATTAGATATCTTGATATTTTCAGTGCCATTATAAATTCCTAATAGATACAGAATTTACTTTTCTATATTCACTTGGTAAATCCATATATTTCAAATCATTCTAATTGTATTTATTTATGTATACACAATTATGTCTGCAAATAAGTTCTTTTTTCCCCTTTGCAACTGTGATAACCCTTTCCTTTTTCTTGCCTTATTGTATGGACTAGGATCTCCAGTCCTGAGTACATTGGTGAACAGAAGTAGTGAGAATAAGTATCCTTGTCTCTTTCACATTATCAGAGGAAAAGCTTTCAGTATTTCACCATCACACATGATATTAGCTTTTCTGTAGACAGTTTAATCAAAATATGTAAATTCTTCTCTGTTAGTTTACTAAGAGTTTTTTCTTAGTCGTGCACTAAAATTATTACATTAAATTTTCTTGTTTATTTTCTGCAGATTTTGAAACAGGTAATTTTTCTTGTATGTGATTATTTTTCTTTTATGTGATTTAACTTTTAAAAAATTTTGTGATTCTAAAACGACCCCAACCTGATCTCAATGTATTCTCCTTCAGTTGGACTTTATTTCTTAGTGTTTTATTTAGGATTATTTCATCTATACTCAGAGTCTGTAATTTTACTTTCTTGTACTTCTTCCTGGTTGGATTTAGTATCAAGGTTATGCTAGTCTTATAAAACAAGGTTGGAGAGTGTTCCTTGTTTACTGCAAGAATTCCTGTGAGATGACTGTTTTCTTCCCTAGAATTTTGGAAGAATTGATTGGCAAAACCAGTTGGTTTTATTGTGGGGAGGCTTTTAATTTCAGATGTAATTTTTTTCATGCAAATAAAATTTTCTGATTTTGTATGTCTTCTTGGGTCTATTTCAGTAAAGCATTTCCCTCCTGCTAGGAAGTTATTGAGGCGAGCAGACTCTCCAGTTAGTAAGTGAACTGTGGTTCATAATATTTTTCTTATCTGCAAGATGTGTTGTCTCCCCTTTTAAAAACCCCTGATGCTGGTGATTTGAGCTTTGTCTCTTTCTCTTAATAAGTCTCTCTAGGGGTTTATCAGTTCTTTCAAAGAGCAAACTTTTGGCTTTGTTTTTAAAAAACTTCATATTTGCTTTCTGTTTCCTTGTTTTCTGCTCCCTTTTTTCCCCATCTATGTTGTGTTTCGTTTGCTATGTTTTTTCCCTGGTTTCTTGGGAGAGAGGCTTAATTGATTTTTAGCCTTCCTTCTTTTCCAGTGTATGTGTTTAAGGCTTTAAGTTACCCTCTAGACACAGTCGCTGTGTCCCACAGGTTTGAATAAGCCAGATTTTCATTATCTTTTATGGAAAAGTATTTTCTAATTTTCATTGTGTTTTTCAAAATCATTATCCATGAAATTCTTCAAGCAGTATGTCATTTAACTTCGCAATGTTTGGGGAGCTTTTTCCAGTGATCCTTTTTTGATTTCTAGCTTAATTCCATGAAGAGCCCCGTCATAGGCTTTTGGGGTTACTGTTATAAATCCCGTAGACTAGCTGATAAACAACAGAAAGTTGTTTCTTGTAGTCCTGAGGCTGGGGAGTCCCAAGATCACCAGCAGGTGCCACATCTGGTGAGGCCTGTTTCCTGGTTCCTAGACTGCCTCCTGCTTCTCCCTGTCCTCGCAGCACAGGAGCCCATTCCCTCCTGGCCTGACCCTTCCCAGAGTGCCTGCCTCCTCGGATCATCACCACGTGCTGGGTGAAGTTTGAGGGCCCAAAACCGTCAGCCCATTGCAATCCCTAAATATACTCTGCATTATTTCAGTCCTTTGAAATAATTCAAGCTTTCCTAATGGCTCAATACATATTCTTTCTGTTATATGTTCCTTGGGCTCTTGAATATGTATCAGTGGGAATGCAATGTTCCATGTGTATCAGTCAGATCAGGCTTGTCACTCATGTAATTCAGATTCTGGTAGCCACGTTGAATAAAAGCAGAAGTAGGTGAAATTACCTGTAATATATTTTATTTTAACACACCCCAAATATTATCATTTCCGTGTGTCATCAACATGATAAAACCTAATGAAATAGTTCAGGTTCTTTTTTTCACGCTAAGTCTTTAAAATCCAGTGTGTGTTTCATGCCTGCAGCGTATCTGATTGTAGAGCAGCCACATTTCAGGTACTTCATGGCTGCAGGTGACTACATACCAGGGGGCCCAGTTCCACGAGAGATGTGTCTTTAACGTCTCCCACTGGGATTATGAACTCGGCTGTTACTCCTTTTCTATTTCTGTTGGTTTTTATGTATTGATATTTTGAAGTTATGTTATTAGGTACATTCAAATTTAGAATCCTCATCTTCTTGCTAGACTGAACTTGTATCAGTATGAGATGCTTCTTTTTATCGCTAGAAATGCTTCTTTTTTAGAGACTATTTGACAGTGATATTGCCACATCGGTTTTCTGTCCTTGTTGGCCTGGGTATCTTTTAGGTTCACCTGTCTAAAAGATATTCCATCTTAACATGTAGCTCTGTGAATAGTGTGTAGTTTTCATTGGAATCAGTTTGACACTTTATCTTTTAATGAGAGTATTTGCTCTGTTTATAATGTTGATATTCAGTGTGTAGACACCATGTTGCTGTGTGTTTTCTGTTTGTCCCACCTAGTCTGTGTTCTTTGCTCTTGCCTTCTTTTAGAAGTTTGAAATGTTTCTCTAGTTCTGTGCTCCTCTGTCAGATTGTTGGGTGCACATTCAGAGACACAGCGTGTGTTTTACATTGAAGTCTAACTTAGTACTTTTACTGCCTCCCTGACACGACTGTTTCCTCCTTGTCACTGTTACACTTTGAACTGTTAGATATATATTTGGCGTTAACATCATTGTTTTGTAAAGTTAGTATTTACCCTCACAGTTACCTCATTGTTGGTCTCTACTTGTTTTTTATATTTCCATCAGAGACTACTTTTTTTTTTTCCCAAAGCACTGCCTTAATATTTTTTTAGTGCATGTGTGTGGGTGATGAGTTGTCTCATTTCCATTTGCCCTAAAAGTCTTTATTTTGCTTTCATTTTCAAAGAGTGTTTTTCTTGGGTATAGAATTCCAGGTTGGTGGTTATTTGTTTTTCAGCATTTTACAGATGCCAGTCCATTATTTTCTGACTTCCTTGTTCTTGGAAAGTCAGCTCTCAGTGTTGCTGTGCCATTAAAAGCCACACCATTTTTCCTCTGAGCGCTTGAACATGTTCTTCTAGCCTTAGGCACCCACAGAGCTGCTGAAACCAATGGGTGATTTTCATTTTTGAGTCAGTGGTCTGAGTCTTGAACCAAATCTTGCCACTGTCCCTGTCAGCCAGTTCAGTCGCTCAGTATCTGCCCCGTTGCGACCCCATGGACTGCAGCACACCAGGCTTCTCTGTCCATCACCAACTCCGGAGTTTGCTCAGGCTCATGACCATCAAGTCGGTGATGCCATCCAACCATCTCATCCTCTGTTGTCCCCTTCTCCTCCTGCCCTCAGCCTTCCCCAGCATCAGGTTCTTTTCCAATGAGTCAGTTCTTCGCATCAGGTGGCCAAAGTATTGGAGCTTCGGCATCAGTCTTTGCAGTGAATATTCAGGTCTGATTTGCTTTAGGAGTGACTTGTTGGCTCTCCTGGCAGTCCAAGGGGCTCTCAAGAGTCTTCTCCAACTCCCCAGTTCAGAAGCATTGATTCTTCGGCATTCAGCCTTCTTCATGGGGCAACTCTTACGTCCATACATGACTACTGGAAAAACCATAGCTTTGACTCAGTGAACCTTTGTCGGCAAAGTAATGTCTCTGCTTTTTAATATGCTGTCTAGGTTTGTCATAGGTTTCCTTCCAAGAAGCAAGCATCTCTTAATTTCACCATCTGCAGTAATTTTGGAGCCCAAGAAAATAAAGTCTGTCACTGTTTCCATTGTTTCTCCATTTATTTGCCATGAAGTGATGGGGCCGGATGCCATGATTTTCATTTTTTGAATGTTGAGTTTTATGCCAGCTTTTTCACTCTCCTCTTTCACTTTCATTAAGAGGCTCTTTAGTTTCAACCCCTGGAGGCATTTCTTATTCCCCTTTCTGTCTTTTCTCCACCATGAGAGTCCCCATTTATACTTTTTAACAACGTAGTTTAACAAGGGGCTCCTTCAATATATTCTATCCTTTTTTTCTCTCTCTCTTATATATATTTTTACCTGACCAATCCTTCAGTTCACTGATCCTCTCTTCAGCTACGTCCAATTTGATGTTAAGCCCAGAGACTGAGTTCTTAAATTCAGTCACTGTTATTGTAAAGTTCTAGAGTTGGTTTTGATTCTCAGAAATTTTTCCTTTTGTCAAGTATATTTTTGAACAGGTGACATTTGCATCTGATACCTCTAGCACACCTCTGATATGCTGATATACATCTGATACCTCTGGATCTGGTTCAGCTCTTTTTCTCTTGGTCCTGTTTGTTGTTACACCCTTTTTTGCTTCTTTGGTTGCATGTTGGACATTATGTTTGGAAAACCCTAGAGGTTCTGAGTGATGCTGCCTTCTCCAGAGTTTCCTCTGACACACACGTCCAGTGGGAACAGAGCTGTCTGTTCACTTAGGGCCTGAGGGACTTGAGGCTGGGGAGGGGGCGGTGTCCTTGTAAGCTCAGTCTCAGCAGCCTTCACCCACCTTCCACACCACCCCAGGGAGGAGCTTTCCAGCGTCTCGGTCTGGAAGCCTGGGCTGCCCCATAGGGCGCCCCCCTTCTCGGCAGGTCCTGAAGTGGGGGGCTGCCCCCATCCGCGAGGCTGTGTAACAGAAGGGCCCGCCTGTGGGCACTTTTTCAGTGTTGCAACCCCAAGGCAAAGACCAAGACCAGGAAGAACTTGGCCTCGGCCCAAGTCCTGGAAGCAGAGTGGCCTGAGGTGAGAGCAGCCGGGGGCTGGGCCCGTCAGATTGGGCCTCACCCAGCGAAGCGTTGGGGTTGTGTTTCATTTTGTTAGCATGGTTGTGGGCCCTGCCGGCCAGGGCGCTTTGGCCTTAGTGGGCAGGATCGACCCCAGCAGGATTACCTTGTAAGAGGTTGTGCAGGTGCCACGTGGAGGATGGGCGGGGGGCCCCACAAGAAGGGAAACACTGGCTGGAGGAGTCACTGGGGCACGTGGACTAAGCTATAAAGTCAGTCCTTGAAGCAGAAAGGCTAAGCCCCTTAACGTCTCCCTTCTTCCAAAGAAAGGATACACTGGCTGGAGGAGTCTCTGGGCATGAGGATCGAGCTAGAGAGTCAGTCCTTGAAGCAGAAAGGCTAAGCCTGTTAATGTCTCCCATCTTACAAAGCACAGACCAGTGTGTCCAGTATTTTAATGATGGGTACCTACTGCTTACATGTATGACATACACCCTCATAGCTACACATGTCTACTACATGCCTCTTACAAGTGCTGGGCACTGTTCTGGGTGCTGGACACTCAGTATGTAGTAGGGGATACGTAGCCCAGGATTTTTTTATTTCTGCAAAGAAAAATAGAACGAAAGATTCCATGTGGTTCAGTTTGAGAAAGTTCACCATGTGGAGGGCCCCATGTGCACGCAAATTGTGGTAAAATACATATAACATAAATTTAACATTTTAACCACTTGATTGAATGACTGGGTGGCTTCAGTGGAGTCAGGCTAACAGATGGCCCTGAGGTGCCATCCGCCTTTCTCCCAGAGGAACACTCCAAAGCTTGGTGGCCCTGTAGACCTTCCCTTTATTCTTCACTCTCCCCAGTGGCTCTAGGTCATTGGTCTGTGTGTCATTTAAGAATCTCTTTATCCACTTTGTTGTTAGGTTTATGTTTTGGAAAGCTTCTCAGACCTCCCTGGGTCTTGAGAAGGCAGGCTTGGATTCCAGGTTCTCCCTTGCCACGTGCCTGCCAGGTCGAGGTGGAGGCCGAAGGCTGGTCTGAGTTGTGGTGGTCTGTGTGGTCGTGGGGTCAGTGGACCGCCTCTTCTGTGGAGGGGCAAGGAGATCCTTTGTGTGGAGCCTGGAGAGACTTGACAGGGTCAGTCTTCACAGTCTCGCTCTCATTTTTAATTTATGTTTGCATTTAGTTTCTCATTTAACTGTTTTCTAGGAGTTTCCAACTGCTACTGAAGAACTAAAAATATGCAGGGAGCAGCTTCTTGAAAGATTAAGAAGAAATCACTGAGCTTAGAGTGGAAAGAAGCAATACCAGGGTCAGTAAGGGGATTCTCAAGTGTTGACATTTGCCCCACGGGGGGTCACCACTGGCCTCCGTTTTGGTGTCTTTAAACTCTGTCTGATTTTCAAGTCATTTTTCACACCTTCCCACTGAGCAGACCAGGGTGGATCAGTTCGGGATTCTCATACCTTGCTTCAAATTTATGATGAGAGCTAATGTAATTTTAGAACATTTGAGGGGGGAGTTCTCTTAACTTACATTTTTGTCCATGCTACACTTTGTGTGGGATCTTAGTTCCCTGATCAGGGATTAAAACCAATGACCCCTGCAGAAGTGTGGAGTCTTAACTACTGGGCCCCTGGGAAAGTCCACTCTAACTTTAGCTTGAACTGGCGGGATTCCGATGTGCCTTAGCATGCTTTCCGCTATAGGGTGAGTCTGAGAGGAGTTATTGGCCCTGAATCAAGCATGAGGTTGATGGTGCTCCTTTGGCCCTGCCCTGCAGCTGCTGCTGGAGCACCTGGAGTGCCTGGTTTCCTGGTATGTGCCGTCCCTCCAGATGACGGTGGGCAAGCAGCAGGCGCAGCTGCTGCTGGAGCTCCTGGAGTGCCTGGTTTCCTGGTATGTGCCGTCCCTCCAGATGACGGTGGGCATGCAGCAGGCGCAAGCAGCAGCAAGCTAGCCAGCATTACCAGCGACGTGGAGGTGCTCAGGGCACCGAAATTGCTGTTTGAGCACCACAAGACCCTGGACGAGAAGGTACCAGCCACCCAACCGTCCTGGATTTGTACACTTGCTGTCTTGTTAGGTGGATGATGCATGTATTTATGTAACTACTTGACTTTTGAGCTTCTTGAATTCTTGTATATATATTTTTTTCTGTAAGAAGTCAGAGTTTTATATAGTTAAAAAGCATTGCCTGTGTACATGCTCAGTCATGTCCAAATCTTTGTGACGCTGTGGACTGTAGCCCACCACGCTCCTCTCTTCATGGGGCTTCCCAGGCGTGAATACTGGAGTGGGTGTCCATCTTCCACTCCAGGCAATCTTCCCGACCCAGAGATCGAACCTGCCCTCTTGTATTGGCAAGCGGATTCTTTACCACTGAGCCACCTGGGAAACCCCCAGTTAAAAAGTATTCGTTGGCATGAATGTCTCAAGATTTATTATATTCTGTATATCAACTTGCAGTTAAAAACTGGGTAATAGAATTAATTTAGGATAACATTTTGTTCTCTCAAATTTAGAATTTAAAGCTGTTAACAAGCAGATTCTCTTGACGTTAAGATCAATGAGAGACATTAAAGGTATTCTGTGACAGTATCTATGTATTAGGGTGAGTATACACTAAGAAGTGTACTAACGTATATACACACATCAACACAAGGTGACTTGGCCCCTTTTATTTGAGTTGAGAGCGTGATTACAAGTAGCACTCGAAAGGTGTAGTTTGTTAGAAGAAGAATTAGGTGCCACACATAAAGAGGTAAGTTTGATCAGTCATTGTGTAATTTCCGTGAAGGGTTTGTCATTTGAATCCTTTGATTTTAAAAAAGAATGAAAGCTGTAGTGGTGGGCATCAGATGTTATTTATCGTTCTGATTGAGAACCTGCCCACCTGGGTTATTTTAATGACTAGTAAACTAGACTTGTGGCTCAGAGCTGCAGGATCTCTTAAGTACCCCCTTTGTCCAGCAGAAGACAAATTCTGACTCTAATCACCTGGTGGTATTCGGGATGGATAGCATCACCATGTATTTTCTTTATATGTTGCATTTTCAGTTTAGACTTGAATATTTCCAGGTGTTTTGCTGTCTTTACTTATTTCTTGACTCTAATTCAACTTTTTGGTTTTAGCAGATGATTCTTAAAGAGGAGAATAACCAGGAAAAGATACTAACGCACAGGGTGCTAGATGTAAATCATGAGCAAGAAAACATGCCAAGCGCCAATGGAAAGGCAAGTCCTTGGTCTCACCCTCTGTCTGGTTCTTGTCTTACCATCCAGTCTGTGTGGGGCTGTCGGGACCTCTCACCAACATACCATGTAGGTCTGAGTGGCTGTGAGGGTCTTGTGAGCTCCCAGAGCGCAGAAGGCAGTTTTGACCTCACCGATTGCCCGGAAGTGCTGTGGTCCCTCCCTCTCAAAACAAGGCTGTCTAAGGCTTCCTTTCCCCCTTAGAGACCCTCTAAGCCACGAGGAGGACCTGGCTAAGGTGATCAACCTCCAGGAAGTCATAGACAAGCAGGAGCAGAGCCAGATGGAGGAGCGCCTGGCAGCCCTCTTTGCCCATGTGACAGAGCTGAAGGAGGACCTGGACACGGCCAGGAAGGACCTCCTCAAGTCCGAGGACGTGAACAGGAAACTGCAGCAGGATGTTCACGAAGTAAGTGACGGCAGCTGTGTCTGTTGTCCTGAGGTGGACTGTGGGTCCCTTGTTCCCCGGTGATCTCAGCCTTGGCATGGCTGCGTGAGCAAGAGCAGAGCTCTGGCGAGACCGCAACTGGCTGCCTCCCCGCCTCTGCGTTGAGATCTCTGGGGTAGAAGAGGCCTGGTCCAGGCAGTCCGTTGGCAGTGAACCAACATTAGGGCAGCCCTAGCGCTGTGCTGCACCCTGGGTGTGGACTCCTCATTTCTACAAGTTCTAGGGTGCCCAGTGTGTTCCTTTTCTAAAAATTCATTCATCCATTCATTCATTTATTGGCGTATAGTTGCTTTACACTGCTGTGTCAATTTCTGCTGTACAGCAAAGTGAATCAGTCATCTATCTATCTATCTATCTATCTACGTATCTCCCTCTCTTTTAGATTTCCTGCCCATTTACTTCACCACAGAGCACTGAGTAGATTTCCCTGTGCTATGCACTAGGTCCTTACTCGTTGACTTTATGTGTAGTATCGGTGCTGTATATATGTCAACCTGAGTCTCCCGGTTCATCCTCCCCCACCCCCACCCCCACCCCTCTGCAACTCCCTGTCAAATGTGTTCCTGATGATGCTGAAATTTCCTTCTGATTCACTCAGGCGAGTCTGGTGACGTCTGTGGAGCCCGTTCTCTCGGAGAGATGGGAGCATGCTGTGTGGGCTCTGCTGAGGCAGCTTGCCTGGCCATCTTCTCGAGTTTTCTGAGGTTCCGCTCCTTGAAGGGATGTGTGACAGTGATACCGGCGGCCAGACAAGTCAAGTGGCATTTGCTCACCCTCAGATCCTCAGGCCCGAGCTGTGTGACCATGTGGAATCATGATGTTTCTGGCGGTCGTGTCTGCGGGTGTCATGATTTATGAGAAACTACCTAACGGTCACTGTGAAAACAGAAGAGTGCTGGGGGTTCAGGCCTCTTCCTGTGAGCCTCGCCTCTCCTCTGTGCACAGACAGACAGCGCCCACCCTGCCCACCCCTCCCCCGTGAGACCATCTCAGAGAGAACCCCTCCAACATGTGGTACAGCAAGTGTCCTTGTTTAGTAGCTTGGTGTGAGTAATTCTGTGTGAGAACTCAAAACAGAAATATTTGCACAGGTTTGTATAAGCTATTCACACTACTCTTTGGCAACAGGAGATTAGGTGGCAGAGTTTAATACATACAGAATTCTGGGAAAAGCGTTTTTAAGACCTTTCACTTTTAATGTTAGGACTTTGCCCACATTGGTTACTTAATGACCAGGGAGGGACCTGAAATGGATTTTGAACTGGCGCACAGGAGTTGTACCAGCAGCAAGTTCTGGTCCTGGTTTGAGCGTTTCATACATATGGTGTAACTCTGCTTTAGAAGAACTAGGCTTGAGAAATCTGCGCCCAGTTGTGTTACACTTTGATCTGCTTGCCTCATTCACAAGCCAGGTGATTCCTCCCACCGTAGTCAAGGACAAGTCATGTCTCAGTCTCCATTCACGTAAAAAAGACTACAGGTTATTAACCTTCTGCGACTCTTAAGAAATAGCACTGTCACAGTCTGTCAGGCCCCTCAAATGAATATGCTCAAATATCAACTGGTCGCCCCCCCCCCCCCCCCCAGCTCCAAACCTCTGCCTGTGCTTTTGAGTGTTGTCAATCCTGTGACTACCACTCCGTGGTACCATGTTTGACCCTAAGGAACAATGTTTGTCTCTTCTCTCTCGCTGGCCACGAAGCTACAGGCTCCTTGAGGTGCGACCATGAGCAACACCCAGTCATACTGTCCACACACCAGACAGGCCCTTGTCACACTCGACAGCGCTGAGGGGAGCTGCTTGGGGGAGCGGCCTACCCATGGTGGAAGGGAGCCCCTCGTAGCCTCGTCTGGTCCAGTTCGGCTCTCAGGGTTTCCAGGCTGGTCCTATGAAACAGCAAATGACACAGCCTGCACTGCTTGCTTTCTGGATGTAAAATGACTTGCACCAAAATGTGCAGAACAGGTTACAGGAGTAGTTATCAACTCCGAATATTTTCATTGTGAGAAAATATTCTCTAAGTGTCCCATAGCAAATAGAAGCACTCAGAACAATAGTAAACCCTATAAACCATAATGAATAAGAAGTTCCATCTCAGGTGTAGAAAAGCTTCTGGAGGAAACACGGCAAGCCATTAACAATGATGAAGTCTGTAGAGAGAAGCTGGACTTGGGGCGGGGGTTCGGGTAGGGGGGCAGGACTCACTCTATTGCCCTCACTCCTCTCATTGCTTTAAACTGTATCCATGGAGCTCACCTGCATTCCTGGGCATTCCTCACATTCATTCCTCTACACCCCCCTTCTTCACGGGGTAAAACAAGTCAAACGGGCCAAGTTTCTGAGTCACTTGACTCAACCTGGCAGCTCTGTGCTGTCGGCCACGGCAGTCACTCGCCTCGTGCAGCCCCTGAGCACGTGAGACAGGCTGGTGCAAACCTCGATGTGGAAATCACACAGGATTTCAAGACTCGCAGTGAAAAAAGGACGTCAAATAGCCTGTTGGTTTTTAAGAAAGTTTAGATTGCATATGTGGCTCATATTATCTTTCTAACGGACAGCACAGTCCACGTGAAAGGCTCACGCTTTGTCTCAGCTTTCGGGTGAACCCAGAAAGGACTACTCAGAATTCTGAACCACACACAAACAGAATTTAGCCACACACTCTAAATCCATCTACAATGCAAACACATTCAGTGTTCAAAGCCAGAAATGCTATACGTGTTACAGCAGTGGATTAGCCATAAGGAAAATGTAACTCGACATCTGCTAAGCATCTTTAGTGACTGGAACAACGAACCCAGCTCAATTCAGCTCTTAGCAAATTTCTAAACGATTTAGAGATTTATGTAGCTTGTTGTTTTGCATTTCTTCTAATTGCTTTTTAGCATTTTCAGCTTCCCATAGGAGAGAATTCTGAAAAAGATACAAACAGCTTTAGTGTCCATTCTTAACGGACGTTGCATGGACTGTGGGATGGCTACTCTTCTGTCTGAAAGCATAAAGCACCTCGGGATGAGTGGCGGACCTCGCGCCCAGAGTGAAGTGCCAGCACGAGGCTGGATGACAACTTTTAACATCAACTTGTACGCAGACAATCTCCTCCTTCCCCGACTGATCTTCTAGATACAAGGAGGCCAGGTCCCGGGAGAAGTGAAACTGCTTATAGCTTTTTGCAGTTCAGTGGTCACTCAGGAAACTGGCGCAGGTTTCACATGCCAAATTCAAACCTGAGACAAAACTATCCCACCTCAGGGCCAGCCCACAGGTCAGGGTGAAGTGAGGGGACCACACTGTGTGGTCTCTAGTGAGGTGTGTTTCATCTTGGGTTTTGTGGGGGGAAAACGTGCCACAGAACTTGTAGTGACCATTGGTCTCTCTCAGACAAGCGTTGCCCAAACGCCAACCTCAGGGAAGGTTCTGGGCCTTGTCTTTAGGGCACTGGTGCAGCTGGGACAGGTTTTCACCGAACCTGAACCAGAGTGTTGCCCACTGAGCTGCTCTGGTGGAGGTTCTCAGCCATTTTTCAAAGCAAATGAAAAGAGAGAAGGCTGGAGTTGGAATATGAGAATACTTGCTTTTAGTTGATTCAGTCTTTTCTATCACTTTATGTAAAAGATCCTGAACTAAACTTATTGATTTGACTGTGTCAGGCCTTAGCTTAGCTGTGTCATGCGGGATTCCTTTGTCGTGGTTGCCACGTGGTCTGTGGGATCTTAGCTCCCCAACCAGCCATTGAACCTGCGTCCCTGACCTTGCAAGGCAGACTCTCAGTCACTGGACTGCCAGCAAAGCCCCAGAAGTAAACTTCTAAGAAAGAAACGAAAGGGTGAGGGTGGACCTAGAAGAAAGTTCTAGCATGGTGGCTGGTAACACTGGGGCCATCAGTGGATCCGGCTCTCTGATGCTTTCTGTAAAGGTTGCAGGCACACATCTATGTCTGTTCCTTTACACACTGCCTGTGGATGCTGTCACGCTTATTCACTAGCATGAAATGCTGCTACTCAATTATTCATACCAGTAAAGACATTCACTCCGGGGCCCTCTATGGGAAGAGTTTTCCAACTGCTATCCTGGAGATTTCCCACACACAGACCAGGCCAGGCCAGGCCAGGCCAGGCCAGATGCGCCTCTTTCTAAAGAGGCCGTGGGGCTGGCTCACCTTATCCTCCAAAGCTGCCATTCTCTCCTTCAGATGAAGCTGAAGCTTCTCATCTGATTCGGATAGAAGCTTATCCACGGTATCTGATAAGTGTTTATTGTGCTCTTCATTTTTAATCTCTGCATCGCCCAAAACAGGAAAAACACAAACTCATAAACTTCAAGAGCAAATATGGTCTTTCTTTTAAAACACCAGGGAGCCGTGACATGAGCGGCCTATGTCCTGGTTCCCAAGGCGGTCCCCTCCCATGGCCACCTCTGGTGGGCTCTTAAGCATCACCAGAGCAGACAGGCAGGTGCAGAGGGAGGCAGGGACTTCACTTGTCAAAGGTCACTCCCAATGCTTCTCTTTGGCAGAGCACCTGGTGGACCTTACTGTCACCAGACATTACTCGTCACAGGGGCTTGGGGAGCAAGCAGATTTACACTCAGAAACAAACAGACTTTAAAGGGGATCAGCTTACACACATGTTGGTGGAGGAATTTCCCAGTATACAAACAGAAGCTTGAGTCTGGATTAAGGGGGTAAAATGAATTCAATTTATAAAGCAAAAGGTGAGAAAATTCATTTTGGAAAAAAAGCCAGTGGAGATAGGCTTTCACATATTTTTCTTTACATGCAACATCACTTGAATTCTTTGAAATAATTGCTGTTGTTCAGTTGCTCAGTCATGTCTGACCCTTTGTGACCCCATGGACTGCAGCACGCCAGGCTTCCCTGTCCTTCACTATTTCCCAGAAGTTGCTCAAACTCATGTCCATCGAGTCAGTGATGCCATCCAACCATCTCGTCCTCTGTCGCACCTTCTCCTCCTGCCTTCGCTCTTTCCCAGCATCAGGATCTTTTCCAAGGAGTGTGTTCTTCACATCAGGTGCCCAAGTATTGAATCTGCAGCTTCAGCATCAGTCCTTCCAATGAATATTCAGGACTGATTTCCTTTAGGATTCATTGGTTTGATTGCCATACAGTCCAGGGGACTCTCAAGAGTCTTTTCCAACACCTCAGTTGAAAAGCATCAATTCTTTGATGCTCAGCCTTCTTCACGGTCCAACTCTCACATCCATACATGACTACTGGAAAATCCGTTTCTTTAAGTAGGTGGACCTTTGATGGCAAAATAATGATCTTAGTTTTTTTTTTAATGTTCAGTTTAAAGCCATCTTTTTCACTCTTTTTCACCTTCATCAAGAGGCTCTTCATCAAGGTCCTCGTGGCTTTCTGCCATAAGGGTGGTGTTATCTGCATATCTGAGGTTAATGATATTTCTCCTGATCATCTTGATTCTAGCTTTTTCTTCATCCAGTCCAGCATTTCTCATGATGTACTCTGGATGTAAGTTAAATAAGGAGGACGATAATATACAGCCTTGACTTACTCCTTTCCTGATTTTGAACCCGTCTGTTGTTCCATATCCAGTTCTATCTGTTGCTTCTTGACCTGCATACAAATTTCTTAGGAGGCAGGTCAGGTGGTCTGGTATTCCCATCTCTTGATGAATTTTCCACAGTTTTTTTGTGATACACACAGTCAAAGGCTCTGGTGTAGTCAATTAAGCAGAAGTATGTGCTTTTCTGTAAGTCTCTTGCTTTTTCAATGACCCAACGTATGTTGGAAATTTGATCTCTGATTCCTCTGCCTTTTCTAAATCCAGCTTGAACATCTGGAAGTTCATAGTTCACATACTACTGAAACCTGCCTTGGAGAATTTTGAGCATTACTTTGCTACCGTGTGAGATGAATGCAATTGTGCAGTAGTTTGAGCATTCTTTGTCATTGCCTTTCTTTGGGATTGGAATGAAAACGGACCTTTTCCAGTCCGGTGGCCACTGCTGAGTTTTCCAAATTTGCTGGCATATTGAGTTCAGCACTTTCACAGCATCATCTTTCAGGATTTGAAATAGCTCAACTGGAATTCCATCACCTCCACTAGCTTTGTTTGTAGTGATGCTTCCTAAGGCCCACTTGACTTCACACTCCAGGATGTCTGGCTCTAGGTGAGTGATCACACCATCGTGAATATCTTGGTTGTGAAGATCTTTTTTGTACAGTTCTTCTGTGTATTCTTGCCACCTCTTCTTAATATCTTCTTCTTTTGTTAGGTCTATACCATGTCTGTCCTTTACTGTGCTATCTTTGCAGGAAAAGTTCCCTTGGTGTCTCTAATTTTCTTGGAGAGATCTCTAGTCTTTCCCATTCTATTGCTTTCCTCTATTTCTTTGGATTGATCACTGAGGAAGGCTTTCTTATCTCTCCTTGCTATTCTTTGGAACTCTGCATTCAAATGGGTATATCTTTCCTTTTCTCTTTGCCTTTCGCTTCTCTTCTTTTCACAGCTATTTGTGTGGCCTCCTCAGAAAACCATTTTGCCTTTTTTGCATTTCTTTTTTTGGGGGGATGGTCTTGATGATCGTTTCCTGTACAATGTCACCAACTTCCGCCCATAATTCTTCAGGCATTCTATCAGATTTATTCCCTTGAATCTCTTTTATCACTTCCACTACATAACTGTAAGGGATTTGATTTAGGTCATACCTGAATTGTCTAGTGGTTTTCCCGACTTTCTTCAATAGAAGTCTGAATTTAGCAATAAAGAGTTCACGATCTGAGCCACAGTCAGCTTCCGGTCTTGTTTTTGCTGACTGTATAGAGCTTCTCTATCTTTGGCTGCAAAGAGTATAATCTGTCTGATTGTGGTGTTGACCATCTGGTGATGTCCATGTGTAGAGTCTTCTCTTGTGTTGTTGGAAGAGGGTGTTTGCTATGACCAGCGTGTTCTCCTGGCAAAACTCTATTAGTCTATGCCCTGCTTCATTCTGTACTCCAAGGCTAAATTTGCTGTTACTCCAGCTATTTCTTGACAAATTAAGGTGCGTGAGTGTAAAGTCACTTCATTCGTGTCCCGCTCTGTGCGACCCTATGTGCTGTAGCCTGCCAGGCTCCTCTATCCATGGTATTCTCCAGGCAAGAACAATGGAGTGGATTGCCATGCCCTCCTCCAGGGGATCTTCCTGACCCTCATAGTGGCACCTGTGAAGCTGCACAAATTAGGGGGGGGGTGTCATATGTATTTTCATTTTGTAATCTATGGCTTTGTACTATTAAAAGACTCTTAGTTCTTGGAGGATCTCTTCAGTATTGAAATGTTGCTGCGATGAGCTGTGACAGATGCCAGGATTCTTGGCCTCTGGAGGAAAGGAATTCGATCCAGGGCCAGTGATGAGGCTTGATTGCTCAGAGCTTTTTATATATAAAGTTTTATATATATAAAGTTTATATATATATATAAAGCTTTTTATATATAAAGTTATAAATAAAGTTTTATTAAAGTATAAAGGAGATAGAGAAAGCTTCTGATGTATGTCGGGAGCCACCATGAGAGATCCCAACCATGACAAACGTCATGTGGAGAGGACCTGACAGACAAAGGCGAAACAGGACTCAAAGGATTCCCTGGATCTGCTCCAGCATCTACCCCAAAACTAAAATCTGTCTGTCTACTGTTTATTATATTATGCTTTTCACCAACTTTTTTGACATTTACAGGGGGCTATCCCTGACCACCTTTTTCTGAAACAAATCAACTTAAGGCTCTAGTTACTAAGTCTCCTGGGCTTGAAAGGAACATTTTTACTTTAACCCCTCTGTTACTATTTTAGCTTGTTTGGCAGGTTTATCCACATTCTTACAACTAATGCACATGATTGTTCACAACACCCCAAGCATAACCTTCGAGCGATAAAAAAGCTTTATTAAAATAATACTGCATTGTTGAGCCAATGTTTGCTGCTGAGTTTCCTTGTCCTTTACCCAATGTGCGCCTGGGAGTACATTAACAAAAATAGTTGGTATGCAAGAAAAACAAGCAGTAGCCTTGGCATTAGCAACAGAAAACCCTTGAGTTGGTAAGTTCTTTCTTTGTTGTAACCCACTTGCCTTTGTTCCATAAGAATGTATCTCTGTTTCTTGAGGGGGACTGCAGACTAAAAAGATAAAGGGAAAACAGGTTTTCTGGGCGACCAGCCTTTATCACAAAAGAGTTACAAAATGTTAACAGGCCACAGGGCCAGAAGATGGTGTGCACAACATAAGACCCTTGTTTATAAAAAGCTATGCAAAAAATGTCCTGCTTTTGATAAGGGTGAAACTGATGTAATGTTGAGCTGACTCTATATAACTCTGTATCTTTCACTTCTGGAAATGTGTAACTTAGGGTATAAAAGCTCCTTTTGAAAATAAAGCTACAGACCCGGCTTCATCAGAGCTTGGTCTCCCTGTGTCATTTTTTTTTTTTTCCTTTTCACTCTTTTTTTCTCTCTGTCCTTTTTTTAGGATGACTACTTAAAACACAGGGGCTCTCTGTTCACTTTTTGCCTGGGCTTCTAAGACCCTATCGGGAAGGCGCCCTGCATCTTCACCAGGGAGAGGGCGTCTTGCGTCCTAACCCCATCTGAGAGGGCGCCTGCAGACTCCGTGAACAGAACAAGTTCTGTGTCAAGAACTTTATTGGCTTTCTGTGTAAACCAAGGAAGATTAAGCCTATTTTTTTCCCCTTTTATCTCTCTTCTTTACTTTCTCCATTTGCCGACACCGTTCTCCTGAGAGAATCCCTGGATCCAACTGGGGCTGGACCCCGCAAAGTGGCACCCGAAACAGGGTCCCGAAGGTAAGTCTCCCCCATTGTACAGTTTTTCGGACGGCTAGGACCCTACTCAGGATGCCGCAGACCCCCCTGCATAAAATAGGTAGAGTAAAAAACAGTGGGAAGTAAAAATCTTTTTGACGAAGAGGTAAAAAAGATAATTTTCTGATACGGGTAACAGTGAGTCAAAAGAATGACAACTCTTTATAGGAGTAATCTTACAACTGTTAAACAAAAGAGGAATTAAGTTTAAGAAAGCTAATGTTCAATCGTTTTTACATTTGTACAAGAGCAATGTCCTTGGTTTCCAGAAGAGGGCACTGTTAACCTAGATATCTGGGAAAAGGTAGGGAAGCCCCTAAAAACTTACTACACTTTACATGGCCCAGAAAAGGTCCCCACTGACACCTTTTCTCTATGAAATATGATTAGAGACGCTTTAGATCCTGCTCATGAATCTGGTTAATCCACTACATTAATTGCCAACGTGATTTAGTAATAAAATATATAAATAATTTACATTAATTTATTAAAATGTATTGTTATTATTTTGTAATTAAATAATATAATTTTAATATTAATAAGTGTTTATGAATCTAATAATATATAAATGTATTACATTTATTAAATAATGCTATTATTACATTATTATATATATATTCATTATACTTATGTCTATACATATACATTATATATGATTAATATTTAATATTAGCTATGAATTACATTGTAATCATTTACATTACATACATAATATTACAAAAATTTATTGTAAATACTTATATTTACAGTATATTACTTTAATTAATTAAAATGTACGATTATATAAATACATATATTTATTTATGACAATGCATAAATAATTATAAATTATTAATAAAAGCAATTCGTTAATTGTTTAAATTAATATACTTCACCTCAAGATGAAAAAGATTTAAAAGAGGCAGCAGCCCGATACCATTCTAATAAAGATTGGTCTTTTTAAGCTAAAAATGCTCCTAAGAGCTTAAGAGAAACATCCCCAATCAGACCATCCATAAGATTCAGTCACCAAACAGTTAAAAGATCTCCGGAACAGGGAAAGAGAAACATGGGCCAAAAAGGGTTCCTGTAGATGCTTTTGCTCTGTGGAATGTGATTAGAAATGTCCTGGACCCCCGTCATGAGGCTGTTAGAGAGCCTGTGGGGGAGGCTATGGCAGGTGGATGGTGGTGGGTCTCCACTTTCTGCGCAGATCATATTTTTCTGCCATTGATGAAGAAAAGGAGGGAGACTGTGCTTTACCTCCTGAGAAAGGAGGGGGCTTACAGGGCACTGCAGCTGGGTGCCCTGGCGAGCCCCCTGCCTCTCTGCGCAAACCTTTAAAAACTTATCCACCACTTTCTGATTTAAGGCGATCACCGCCGCCTCCATTTGCGCCTCCCAGGGCCCTCCCAATCTCTGAATCGGGAGGCACCTAACAAGTCAAGAGTCTTCGGAATAGTGTTTTATGTAGTGGTATCCGAGCCAATAACGAAACTTGTAACAGTAGTGGCCTGGATTCTTCAAAAAAAATGATAATAATCCTGCCTTTAAAAATCTGTCTTATCTCCTGGTAGGCCTTATCACACCTCATCACTGGACCTGGCTTTTTCCCCTCAGGCTTTCCTAGGTATTCTTGCTCATTTTTCATGTGAAACTTAGAATCAGTTTATCCTGAAAATCAGTCTGAATGGCTGTTAATTAGGATTGCATTAGATGTTAGACTAACGAGAAGTGACATTTATATGACATTCAATCTGATCATTAAGAACACTGCGTGTCTTCACAATGACCCAAGTGCTTGCATGTGTGTAGTTTCCTCCAGATGGTGTTGAAGTTTCCTTTATGTTCCCTCTGGAAACACTGGGCATCTATACTGGAGATGCGGCATGAACGCAGCAGACACAAATTCCTGCCCTTGGACTTTTGGCTACCTGAGGTCATGAAGATATTCCCCTATGTCATCTACCGGTTTTTCTTTCCTTTCCACTTAGGTTCACTATTCACTTGGAACTGACTTTTGTTGGATCGATTTTATTCCATCTAGATGGGCAGTTAATTAAGCAGCATTTACTTTAAATCTACTTGCCTGCTCACTGGTACTGAGTCAGTGAGTGAATGAATGAAAGGCACTTCGTCGTGTCTGACTCTTTTCAACCACCTGGACTGTACACTCCATGGAATTCTCTAGGCCAGAATACTGGAGTGGATAGCCTATCCCTTCTCTAGCGGATCTTCCCAAGCCAGGAATCGAACTGGGGTCTCCTACATGGCATGCAGATTCTTGACCATCTGAGCTATCAGGGAAGTCACTGGTACCAGTAGTGTAGTAAAGCAAGTACTCGTGTATGGGCAGAACTAGATATGTCTCAAAGACAGAATCAACTTTGTTTTCTTCAATTCATGTCTGGAGCTGGTGGAAGGAAGGAGCCAAGAATGGAATCGTTGTTTGGGCCGGAGAAACAGTAAGCAGTGACTACTATGGGGGGAGGGGTGGGGGGGGGCACCTGCAGGAACAGAGTAGAGGCGGAAAGTCATGGCTGTGGCCCTGCTGATACTGAGGCAGATCTTAGACTTCAGAATGAAGATGGGAGGTAGGCAGGTGGAGATGAAAGTATCAAGTTATATCTCTGAGCACCATTCCCTTTACAAAATTAGTTCTCTGAAAGCAAAAAAGTATTAAGATCCTCCATGTAGTCAAAAATCTGTGTACACTTTACAGTCAGCCCTCTATAACCTCGGTTTAATGTCTGTGGATTCAAAAACCATGGGACATGCCATAGATATATTTATTGAAAAAAATACAGGTGTAAGTGGACCTGTGCAGTTCAAATCTGTGTTGTTTGAGGGGTAACTGTGTTTGTAAAGCATTTTGCTTATCCATTGCCCATGGATGAACGTTTGGGTTGCATCTCCCTTTTGTCTGTTGTGAATGGTGCTGGTATGAATATTCGTGTACAAGTGTCTGTTGGAGTCCCTACTGGCAATTCTTTGGGGTTTAGACCTAGAGTAGTTTTGTTTCAGGAAGGAGGACCCCTTCCAGGGCCCGAAACTGGGCTCTTGTCTAACACTCAGAAATGAATTGTCCAAGGAGACACATGTGCTGACAAAGCAAGAGATTTTATTGGGAAAGGGCACCCGGGTGGAGAGCAGTAGGGTAAGGGAACCCAGGAGAACTGCTCTGCCGCGTGGCTCGCAGTCTTGGGGTTTATGGTGATGGGATTAGTTTCCGGGTGGTCTTTGGCCAATCATTCTAATTCAGAGTCTTTCCTGGTGGCACACGCATCGCTCAGCCAAGATGGATGCTAGCGAGAGGGATTCTGGGAAGTGGACGGACACACGGTGTCTCCTTTTAACCCTTCCCGAACTCTTCCTGTTGGTGGTGGCTTATTAGTTTCGTATTCCTTATCAGGATCTCCTGTCATAAAACAACTCATGCAAATTGTTACTATGGTGCCTGGCCAGGGTGGGCAGTTTCAATTAGTGTGCTTCCCCTAACAGTTTTGCCAGCTCATAGGTCAATTTTAACTTTTTGAGGAATGTGTGAACTTTTTTCCACAGTGGCCACATCATCTTCCATTCTCCCCAGCAAGATACAGGGTTCCTGTGTCTCCACGTTCTCCCACCACTTGTTAATCCTGTGCACTCTTGTCATATTCTGTTGTTTCTGATCTTTACATTGAAGCTATCTTAGATGTGAGATAGTTTCTCATTGTGGTTTTAACTTGCATTTCTCTAGTGACAAATCATGTTAAGTATCATTTCATGACCTTAGTATAATCCACATGCAGTAAAATTTAAGGGTATAGTTTTATGATTTCTGACAGATAAATACACCCATGTACAGCCACCACAAGCAAGATACAGAATGTTTCCATCACCACAAATCTTCTCTTGTCCTTTTCCCAACCATTTTGATCAACACCAGGCAGCCAATGATTTGCTGGTTTCGAGAGATTAGATCTATTGTCTAGGATTTCATAAAAACCGGATCATGGGTTTGCATTTGTGTCAGACTTCTTTTGTTTGGCATAATAGGTTTTCTGTTGTTGCTTTTTGTTTGTTTTTAAATTTCCTTAATTTATTTCTAATAACCATCAGGGCTTTTCCTGAAAAGGAAATGTTCCCATTTTTTACAACATTTATCAGAAATATATGGATACTATTTTATTTTTTATGCTGTCTGTGGCATTCGTAATTTTTCATTTTTTTTTTAAATTTGGCTATGCTGGGTCTCAGTTGCAGTTTGTGGGATACAGTTCCCTGACTATGAATCAAATCTGGGCTCCCTGCTTTGGGAGTGCAGAGTCGTAGCACCAGGACCACCTATTTGTTTTCTCTCTTTTTAAATTGTGTTATAGTCATTTTACAATGTTACATTATTCTCTGCTGTACAATGAAGTAAATCATTTATATGTGCATATATATCTGCTCCCCTTTGAGCTTCCCACCCACCCCCTCATTCCTCTTCTTTAGGTCAATGGAGAGCACCAAGCTGAGCTCCGTATATTAGACGGCTGCTCTCCACTAGCTGTCTGGTTAAAGACCTGAGGATTATTAGAAATAAATAAAGGAAATTTAAAAACAAACAAAAGCAACAACAGGAAACGTACATCCTAGCAGGGCATGCATGTCCCTGCTGGCCTCTCAGTTTGCCCCTCCTCCCTCCCCTGCTGCGTCGTCGAGGTCCTTCTCTGTGTCTGTGCCTCTATGTGGGCTCTGGAGATAAGAGCCTCAGCACCATTTTCCATATACGCTGTGCTTAGCTGCTCAATCCTGTTCATTCTGTTGCCTGCAAGGCTCCTCTGCCAAAGGGGATTCTCCACACAAGGATACTAGAGTGGGTTGCCATGCCCTTTTCCAGGGTGTCTTCCCAAACCAGGGATCAAACTCAGGTTTCCCACACTGCAGGCAGATTCTTTACTCTCTGAGCCACAAGGGAAGCCCAACAATAGTGGAACGGGTAGCTTATCCTTTCTTAGGGGATATTGCCAACCCAGGAATTGAACCAGGGTCTCCGGCATTACAGGAAGATTCTTTACCAGCTGAGCTACTATGGAAGCCTATAGATAGACAGATAAACGTATAAATTCATATATACGAATATATATATGTGTGTGTGTGTGTGTATATATATATATATATATATATATATATATGAAGATACAATATATGTTTTTGTTTTTCTGTCTCATTTCACTTTATGACTGACCGTCCATCCACATTTCTTCAGAGGACCCACTTTCATTCCTTTAATGCCTACATAATATTACACTGTATATATGTAGCACTCTCCCTTACCCATTTCGCAGTTGCTGGACATTTAGGTTGATTCCATGTCCTGCTGCTGCTAAGTCACTTCAGTCGTGTCTGATTCTGTGCAACCCCATAGACGGCAGCCCACCAGGTTCCCCCGTCTCTGGGATTCTCCAGGCAAGAATACTGGAGTGGGTTCCCATTTCCTTCTCCAATGCATGAAAGTGAAAAGTGAAAGTGAACTCACTCAGTCCTGTCTGGCTCTTCCTGTCCCCATGGACTGTAATCTACCAGGCTCCTGCATCCATGGGATTTTCCAGGCAAGAGTACTGGAGTGGGCTGCCATTTCCTTCTCCAGATTTCATGTCCTAGTTATTGTAAATAGGGCTGCAATGAACATGAGCGTGCATATGTCTTTTTGAATTATGGCAGTCTCAGCAAACCCAGTGGGATTACTGGGTGGTATGGTAGTTCTCTTTTCAGTTTTTTAAGGAACCTACATACTGCCCCCCAAAGTGGCTATGTCAATTTACATTCCCACCAACAATTCATGGGGTCACAAAGAGTCGGACATGACTGAGCGACTGAACTGAACTGAACTGAATAGTGATAGAATAGTGAGTGATGTTGAGATGCTGTTGTGTTTGGTATTCCATCCTATGACTTATTTATACAATGGGTAAGTACATTTGAATAGATTCTGATTGACCCTTTGCACTACATAAAGTGACAGGCTTCGACAAATGCATATTGACAGGTATCCATCCTAAACGATCACTTCCAATTCCCCACTCCGTGATCTGCTTATCATCTATGTAGCTTTACCTTTCCAAGAATGTCACAATGGGGTCATACTGGGTGCAGCCTTTTCAACTGGATTCTTTCACTTAGCCATGTGCATCTAAGATTTATCCCTTTCAAGGGTTGATGTTTCATTCCTTTCCACTGTTGAGTGTTATTCCTTTGCATGTATATAGGAGGAAAATAAATTTCCCTCTCCCCTTCCAGGTTCTTGGTTGAGCCCTCCTTCTCCATCATTAAACACAAATTATCAGGAGAAAGAACTTTAATGAACATGTATACCTTTTGCATAGAGAGGAGATGCCAAGGAAAACTGAGTCCTCCCTGAAATGACCAAAGACTTCACCATAAATAGCTCTTCAACCCCAAACAGAAGAAAGACCTTGAGGGGAAGGCAGAGGCCATTTATGGCAGGTTATCATGCAAAGCACAGTAAACAAACAGATGATTGTTTGCAGATTTAAGTCCTGACTTCTTCACTGGTAAGTGTTCCTTCCTTGAGATGTAATTATTCCTCTCCTAGGTTCAAAGGGGGACACCCTTACAAATGGAGATTTCTCTCATAAATGTAAATGTACCTCACAAAAGGGTAACCTCAGTCTTCCCTGGTGAGCTAGCTGCTAAAACTCTGCCTGCTAATGCGGTGGACACAGGTTCTATCCCTGATCCAGGAGTATCCCACATGCCTCAGAGCAGCTGAGCTCATGCACCACAACTACTGAGCCAGCGCTCTAGAGCTGGGGAGCCACAACTACTACATGCAGGCACCACAACTACTGAAGCCTGCACACCTAGAGCCCATGCTCTGCAACAAGAGCAGAACTAGCTCTCCACAACCAGGGAAAGCCCTCTCAAAGCAACGAAGACACAGCATGGCCATAAAGAAAGGAACACATTTAAAAAAAAAATAGGGGCAACCTCTACTCAGATTCTTTTATTATTATTATTATTTTAAATTAAACTAAACTAACTCATGTCAGACATAATTCGGGGTGGTGTGTTCTGGTCCCCTTGATATCTGTGTACACCAATTTGCTTGCACATTCATCTACTGAAAGATATCCTGATTTCTTCAAGTTTGTAGCCATTGTGAATAGAACTGCTGTGCAAAACTGCATCCTCGTTTGCATTTGGATGTACAATTTCAGAGCAACTGCGTAAATACTGAAAGCATGATTGTTGGATCCCAAGGTGAAACCTGTTGAGCTTTGGGGAAAACTACCAGACTGTCTCTCATGGGGGCTGTACATGCATTCCACCAGCAATGAGGAATTGCTGTTGTTCCTCACCCTCCAGCAATTAGTATTATCTTATATTTGGAGTTTAGCAGTCCTAAGAGGTGTGGTGTGATAGATCACGATTTTAATTTGTAATTCCCCGATTGTACATGATGGTGAGCCTGTGTGCTGTTTATTTTTAACAACTAAGGAAATTCTGACATGTGTTGCAAATTGAGTAAAGTTTGAAGTCATATGCCAAGTGAAACAAGCTAAACAGTAATGGACAAATAATCTATGATTCCACTGTGAGATGTCCAGATAAGTCCACTGCAAACACAAAGTAGAATAAGGCTGCCAGGGGATAAGGGGAGTTGGACCTGTTGGACTTGAACAAGGGCCAGTGACCGTGCACGATGATGGTGGTGGTCAGTCAGTCAGTCAGTCAGTTCAGTCGCTCAGTCGAATCTGACTCTGCGACCCCATGAATCACAGCACACCAGGCCTCCCTGTCCATCACCAACTCCTGGAGTTTACCCAAAGCATGTCCATTGAGTCAGTGATGCCATCTAACCATCTCACCCTCTGTGGTCCCCTTTTCCTCCAGCCTTCAATCTTTCCCAACATCAGGGTCTTTTCAAATGAGTCAGCTCTTCGCATCAGGTGGCCAAAATGTTGGAGTTTCAGCTTCCACATCAGTCCTTCCAATGAACACCCAGGACTGATTTCCTTTAGGGTGGACTGGTTGGATCTCCTTGTAGTCCAAGGGACACTCAAGAGTCTTCTCCAACACCACAGTTCAAAAGCATCAGTTTTTCTGCGCTCAGCATGAGACACAGGACACAGCCAGCAGTAACACCTTCTCACACAGATTTCCGTCAGGCACCTGTCAACCTTCTACACCCTTGGTTTCTCTCCTTTGGGTCTGAGAGCTCAAGGCCTCATGAAATTGAGGTGTTCTCCTTCTCAGAAAATGGAACCTAGCACACAGCCCCATGCCTCATTCTGCCAGCCAAGGCTATCAGCTCCTCTTACTGAAGCGCCATGTGTCACACGTGTCCTATAGAAATCCTCAAATTAACAACAATGCCAACAAGAAGACCTAGGGTGGGGGAGGGCTGAGCTTAATGAAATTATCACCAGATGCACCAGACTGCCAGCTGCTAAGGTATGTGGCATCAACTTCCCACTGGCCTGACATCTTGGAGGTCATGCCCTCAAACTGGTGACAAGACACCTATGAGGGACACTCTGGCAACATGATCAGCAGGTAGTGAGACCTGCAGGGAAAAGTGGAAGTGGACAGAAGGTGGATCCTGCAGCAAGAGCAGGTTCTCCGAGTTGCTGTGCTTGGCATGTGCTACGCTTAGTTGCTCAGTCATGTCTGACTCTTTGCGACCCCATGAACTGTAGCCCTCCATGCTCCTCTATCCATGGGGATTCTCCAGGCAAGAATACTGGAGTAGGGGATCTTCCCGACCCAGGGATCGAACCCACGTCTCCTGCATTGTAGGCAGATTCTTTTACCGTCCAAGCCTTCCCAGAAGAGAGATTGTAAATGGAACTGAGTAAAGGTCAGGTTATTTGACCAGAGACCAAGCCCTTGGCCTCTGAAAGCTCTTGAATTTTCATTTGCTTTGCTCTCACTACTGTTTCTTGACTTTCCAAGAACTTCAGAAGGTTAGGGGGTAGGGAGAGGAAAGCAGTGAATCATCAAGGAGAATTGTAGTCCTACAACTAAACTATGATCCTAAGATATTGTCTTATATCTTATATAAGACTTATATAAAAAGACTTCCACCTCCACGAACCCAACTCAGGAGATATTCAGAGTTTGAATGTTGCCAAAGAAATTTTCATTTCCTTCTTTCATATTGCATAATGCATCCTCCTTACTTTTCAGCCTCTAAAATCTAAATTAGTGGGGACATCTGCTTCTAGCAAATGCAGTCAGTGTTGTCTTGCCACCACCAGTATGCAATCATAAAACCAAAAGAAGAAAAAGAGGAGTAAAAAGGACAACACGGCACAGCTTCCAGAAACCAGACCCTTTCCCAAACCACCCCCTTTCCACACCCATCTTGCTTCTTCCCATGTGTCGCAATCTGCTGTCATAATTCAACTGCAAATACACGTGTGTGCTCAGTCATTTCAGGCATGTCCGACTCAGTGCATCCCTATGGACTGTAGCCCACCAGGATTCTCTGTCCATGGGATTCTCCATGCAACAATACTGGAGTGGGTTGTCTTGCCCTCCTCCAGGCGATCTTCCTGACCTAGGGATCAAACTTTTATCCCTAGTCTTCGGTGTGTCCTAAATTGGCAGATGGGTTCTATACCACCAGAGTCACCTGGGAAGCACCCTGCTACAAATATACTTAACAGGAAATGCACTCCAGGCCTGTTTGGTCTCTCGTCAATCAAAAACCACCAAGATTTGGTCAGAACTGAAAAATTCAAACAATAAAATCTTTGTAAAGACAAACTACACTCAAGGAATCTGTATGCCCCCGACCAGTTCAGCCACAAACGACTCCAAAGGGGAGAGTCTAACTCTTTCTGGGGAGAGGGGTGCCCCACTCCCAGCCCGATGGTCGTTAGGTCCCCCAGCATGGCTTTTGCTCTAGGCCAAAGCTGTCCAGTGAAGTGTACTATGGACTACAAACTCAAGCTCCGTATAATACCTTAAATTTTCTAGTAACCACATTTAAAAACATAAAGAAGCAGATGAAATTAATTTTCAAATTATATTTTAATCCAGTAAACAAAAAGTATTATCATTTCAACATGTGATCAATATGTCACAAGTCATGGCTGGCGTGCAGGTAAGTCTGACCTTATTTTGATGACTAAATACATTCCTTTCTAAGACAAAGTGCCACTCCTAGGATGGGAAGCTAAAATGGGAACCCCTTTACCTTGGGAGTAAGCCTGTCAGGTAAAACACAAGACATCTAGTTAAATTTGGTTCTCAGTGAATAATTTTTTAGTGTAAGTACATCCCAAGTATTGCAGGAGATGGACTTCTACTAAAAAAAGAAAAAAAAAGTTTTCATTGTTTCCCAAAAATTCAAATTTAACTGGGATTCGTGTATTTCTGTTTGGTAAATCCAGCCACCTAAAAAGCATGATTAGAACGGATTCCTTCTTTAGCTAAAAGAGAGTACATCAGTGGTGAGTGAACACAGCTCTCTCCCATCAGGGCCAGAGTTAACGATCACGGGAGGATGACGTGTCATCAGGTGGCCAGTAGGGTTCAGAAGTGCAAACGTGCGTCTTCCTTGGCCCAGCACAGACCACAAGGTACTGGCAACCCCACAAAAGACGAGGCGATAAAGGCAGAGGAGATGAAGGCAGAGGGAGAAAACATGGCCAGTTCAGGAAGCAGCAGAAGGTGATGGTGCCCAGGAGGTCACAGGCCAGCCTGCTGGGGAGCCTCACAGTTCAAGGTGTGAAGCGCTCTTCCCAGGGTTCAGTGGTGATCACACCTGCAGGAAGGTGCACAGCTAAGCAGTAGGGGGTCACTGAAGCCCAGTGGCTACTCTGCTCCACCCTTGTTTCTTTTCCATGAAGTTTACAAAATATCTGTACATCCTGTACTCCCATGAACCTTGTACAAGACCTTGATCTTAATGCAGCATCTGCACCTTTCCAACCTGCTGTAGGATTTTCTTTACCAATCAAATTGTTCTTTATTTTTACTTTATGTACTAAGAACTCTCACAATGGGTGACGAGAGAGAAGTATCGTGTCCAACTTATTAGATATTCCTTAGTATCTTCCAAGTGAGAGTGGTGAAACATGCCCCCCAAATTCCTAAAATTCCTCAGAATTGCAGAACAGTAGTGCCTGGTTAAAGCTAAGGGGCACGGTGGGCCCAGAACCTTGGGGGAGATGTGTTTCAGGTTAATTTAGGATTGAGCATGTGTATGGCTTGGAGGAATGATTCAGAGCATCTCATACAGTAGATCAGGGTGGACCTTAAGAAACTCCAGTTTTAACCACTTCCCAGGTGATGCTAACACGGCTGGTCCAGTGATGACACTTTGAGAACCACTGACTTACACAAGGAGACAGCTTCCACAGAAACTGAAACGGCACTTTTTGAGACACTTACTCTATTTTATTCTGAGAGCTTCCTCACATGGAAAACCCAGATGCCAACTTGAAAATTAGCAGAGTAGCTCTTCCACAACTAAGGTTGTAAAGAAAAAACAATATGGAGATGCATTGGAAGGGAGAGATAGAGTCTAGTCAGGACCCATACTCCTGATGGGTGACCCAGAATTAGGAGGGGACATTACCAACTTGGTATCTTCCCTGGGAGGACATGCTGAGCACCTGAGCCCCGGTGACCTGAATGAGGAAGACAAGCCCCCATATCTTGATTTGAAACCAGCAGAGCTACGTCTGGGAGAGAGCTGGGGGCTGTGGTAAGCCAAGACCCCATGCTTAGTAGGTTAGTGCCAAACTTACTGACGCTGAATGTTGTCGGTAATGATGCTCAATGTAGCCACAGGTCACATGGGAAAGAGAATTATATACTAATTTTAGGACACGTGCCAAAGGGGCAAGGATTTCTTGAAACTTTATCCAGGGATGAAATCACTTGACATTTAAAAAAATCCTCCCTGTACCCAGCTGTCCCAGTGCTAGAAGGAGACTTTTCTGACATTCCTCACTTACCTTGCTAGCACTGCTTGCCCTGCTATGTCTCTGTGTTCCCTGTGGAACAGACATATCCAGCCCAGCCACGCCCACAACGCTCCTCCAAAATGGCTTTGCCCTCAAGGGCCTGGATTCCCACACAATCGCCTCCTTTCCTACCATTCACGGTGGGTGGACTCAGCCGTGACTTGCATCCCCTCAAGGTGAGTCCCACTCCAGGTCAGCTCCAGCCAGAAGTACACCTGCAACTGTTGAGGTGGGGCTTACATTCAGCTGCACTGGGGGCCAGCCAGACCCACCAGCATGCCCAAAGCAAATGCAGGTCCATCTAACAGAACACCAAACTCAGCCTACACAGGAGACACCCTGGATTTCCTGTCTCTGGTGACCTGGGGGAGCTGTTCCTTTGGGCCGCCTAGGAGACACTCTACAAACATCCACTTATTCAACATGGAGACATAGTTCATCTACCTAATATTAATGCATAGAAACAAAAAGGCAAAATAAAGAGACAAAGAATCTATGCTAAATGAACAGCTAAGACATAAACTCAGAAAAAGAACTAAACAAGATGGAGATAAATAATCTACATCAAATGACTGCAAAGTAAGGGTCATAAAGATATTTACTGGGTCTTCCCTGCTGGTTCATTTGTTAAGATTTTCCGGACAATGTAGGCAACAAGGGTTCAACCCGTGGTCTGGGAACTAAGATCCCAGGCTGCGGGGCAAGTAAAGCTGCATGTCACAGCTGTTGAACTCATGTACCCTAGAGCCTGTGCTCCACAAGAGAAGACAGAACGATGGGAAGCCCACGCACCAAAACTGAGTGCAGCCCCCACTCTATGCAACTAGAGAAAGCCAATGACACAGCAAGCCCCAGTGGACCCATTAAATAAACGAATAAAAGATATTGACTTCTATCAGGGGAAGCATGAAAGAACAGAGTGAGAACTCCACAAAGAGGCAATAAGTATAAAAAAGAACTGATTATAATGGAAGAATACAATAACTGACACGAAAAATACAGCAGATGAGTCAAGAGATTGGATGACTCAGAGGACAGATCAGTAAGCTGACACACAGAGCAGTGCCGGTGCACTGGGCTGACCCAGAGGGCAGGGAGCGGGGCCTCAGGACGGGGAGCACATGTGCACCCGTGGCGGATTCATGTCAATGTACGGCAGAACCACTACCGTACTGTAAAGTAATTAGCCTCCAATTAAAATAAATATTTATATTTTAAAAAAAGACAAAGAAATACAGAGTAGTGGAAATCACCCGATCTGAGCACCAAAAAGAAGAAAATAAGCCAAAAAATTGAGGATAGTTTAAGGCCATTTGGTGGATATCAAACATACTAACATTCACATTATAGGAATTCAAGGAGAAGAGAGAAAGATAAACTCTCCCTTGAAGAAACAATGACTGAAAATTTCCCTATATTGTTGAAGGAAACACACCCAGGTCCAAGAAGCACAGAGAGTCCAACACAGGGTAAACCAAAGGAGAAACATGCCAAGACATATACTGATCAAACTAAGAAAAACTTAGCAAAAAGAGAAAATAGTAAAAGCAGAAAGGGAAAAGCAACAAATAACAAGGGAATCCCCATAAGTTTAACAGCTGATCTTTCTGAAGAAACGCTGCAGGCCAGAAGGGTGTGGCATGATATACTTAAAGTTATGAAAGGGAAAAACTTACCAGCAAGACTACTCCAACCAGCTACGACCTCACTCAGATTCAAAGAACTCAGTACCTTTACAAATAAGCAAAAGTTAAAAAATTCAGCACCACCAAAGTAGCTTTACAACAAATATTAAAGGATGCTCTCTAGGCAGGAAATAGAAGGGAGTGAATAGACATGGAAAAAAAACAGAATAATAAAGTAAATAATAGTATCATGCATAGCAATAATTACCTTACCTATAAATGGATAAAATGGTCCAACTGAAACACAGACTGGCTGAATGGAAACAAAAACAAGCCCCATATAAATGGTGTCCATAATACATCCACCTCAGACCTAGGGACACACACGGACTAAAACGGAGGGCCTGGAAAAAAGGTATTCCATGCAAATGGAAATCAAAAGAAAGCTGGAGTAGCAATTCTCATCTCAGATAAAATAGACTTTTAAATAAAGACTATTACAAGAGACAAGGAAAGACACTACATAATGATAAAGAGATCGATCCAGGAAGAGGATAGTGCAATAATAATACACACACATCCAACACAGGAGCACCTAAATACGTAAGACAAATACAAATAACCATAAAACAGGGAATCGACAGTAAGAAAATAATACTAGGGGACTTTACCACCCCACTTATACCAATGGACAGATCATCCACAAAGAAGATTAATATAGAAACATAAGCCTTAAATCACACATTAGACTAGATGGACCTTATTGATATCTTTAGCATATTCCATCACCAAACAGCAGAATACATTTTTTTTTTCTCAAGTGCACATGAAACACTCTCTGGAATGGATCACATCTTGGGTCATAAATCAAGCCTTGCAAAATTTAAGAAACTGAAATCACAGCAAGCATCTTTTCTGATCACACTGATACATGATTAGGGATCATTTATAGGAAAATTTGTAAAAAACACAAACACATGGAGAAATCAAACAGGTCACTGAAGAAATCAAAGAGGAAATTTAAAAATACCTAAAAACAAATGGCAATGAATAAATGACAACCCAAAACCTATGTGACGCAATAAATCAATGCTAAGAGGGAAGTTTATAGCAATACAAGAAGCCTACCTCAAGAAATGAAAAGAACATCAAATAAACAACCTAATCTAACACCTAAAGAACCTAGAAAAAGAGGAAAATGGCCACAAAACCTCCAAAGTTAGCAGAAGGAAAGAAATCATAAAGATCAGAGCAGAAATAAATGGAAATGAAGGAAACACGAGCAAAGATGAATAAAACAATAAGATACGTCTTGGAGAACATAAACAAACTTGACAAATCATTAGCCGGACTCATCAAGAAAAACAAGGAGAAGACTCAAAGCAACTTGAAATGAAAAAGGAGACGTTACAACAGACCACAAAGAAAGACAAAGGGTCATAAGAGACAATTAGAAATAACTGCATGACAAGAAAATGGATATCCTGGAACAAAAGGACAAATTCTTAGAAAAGTACAATCTTCTGAAGACTGAACCAGGAACAAATAGAAAATATGAATAAATCAAGCACAATAATTGAAATATTATTTAAATTAAAATAAATTAAATATTAATTTAAATAAATTAATTCAATAGTTAATTTAATCAATATAATAGATTACTTTATAATATTAATATAATACATAATTTAATATTTAATGATTAAATTAATTCAATAATTTAATTTAATAATTTCCATTATTAAATTAAAAAATATTCAATTATTCAAGGACAAAGGAATCGTCCCATTGGGACAATCTGGTATCCATGTGGGAAGGTAAGTTGGATCCCTACCTCACAAAACACCACCAAACCAATTAGACACATATTAAAAACCAACAATTGAAGGAAAAACTTTACAAAATTTGGAACAATTTTTGATGAGGGAATATCTTTTCTTTAAATTGAGGTATTGTTGATTTATAATAATTTGTTTGTTTAAGGTGTACAGCAAAGTGATTCAGTGATTCAGCCTCTCAGGTGCTTCCTTGGACAAAATGCATTCCCTTTGGGAGGTCCCTGGGCCATGCCCTCAGAACAGCTGCTGCTGCTAAGTTGCTTCAGTCATGTCGGACTCTGTGCGACCCCATAGACCCACCAGGCTCCCCTGTCCCTGGGATTCTCCAGGCAAGAACACTGGAGTGGGTTGCCATTTCCTTCTCCAATGCATGAAAGAGAAACGTGAAAGGGAAGTCGCTCAGTCCTGTCCGACTCTCCGCGACCCAATGGACTGCAGCCTACAAGGCTCCTCTGCCCATGGGACTTTCCAGGCAAGAGTACTGGAGTGGGTTGCCATTGCCTTCTCTGTCAGAACAGCTAAGAATCCTGAATAGGCAAAGCAGCAAGCATATGGTGGTGCTTGTGGGGGGTTTTTAGACTGAATAAATTATTCTAACAATATAAGAAACTGGAGAAGGCAATGGCACCCCACTCCAGTGTTCTTGCCTGGAGAATCCCAGGGACAGGGGAGCCTGGTGGGCTGCCGTCTATGGGGTCGCACAGAGTCAGACACGACTGAAGTGACTTGGCAGTAGCAGTGGTAGCAATACAAGAAACAAGTCCAGAGGTTAAGAGAGGATCTCCAAACCTACCTTCAAACAGGAGGTCTTGCTCCCTTGAATGTGGGTGTGTGAAACAGCGCTTGGGAAAGGAAGAGGTGTGTCATGAATATTTTGTCTGCAGAGGACAAAGCGGTGTGTAGAGAGGATGTGCAGGCACGTCCCAGGACACTGAGCACACGGACACATGGACTGGACTCTCAGCTCTGCTCTGGGGGCATCACACTCTCTCTACCCCGGACACAGGGTGAGCAGCTCGCACGTATCCTGGAGAGTATGGTCACATGACCTGGACCTGGCCAATCGGTGTGTTCCATCCTCCCTGGCCACCGTGAGTGGCTCAGGACTGGGGCGGTGACCAATCAGGGCCCAGGGCCGGGCCTCACACTGGAATCAAGGGAAGAGGAGGGCTGGTTCTGCCGGAAGGGGTGAGGCCGGGTGAGGTCAGGCTACAGCCGTGGGAGGGGAGTGAGTTCAGCCTGGGGCAGTTGGTGGCCTTCCTGCGCCCGTCAGGGCAGAGCCTCCGGCCTGATAAGGAGGGCGCTGCTGAGCCCGGGGGTTGAGAGCGCCGGTTCCTGCTGTGGTCCCGGAGCTCCCCTGAGACCGGAGGGAGGCCATCTGCCCGTGAGTCCTCTCCTGCTTGTCTGTCAGCTTGTTTGAACCACACTGGATTTTCTGTCCAGCTGGCTACGTGGAGACCCTGGAAATGCTCCTATGTGAATTTTGGCTGGCTTCAGGGAAGAAATGCCAGATGACACTGGGAGACTCCAGTTTAATCTGGATTCAGGTCATGTCTCTTGAAAGTGAAGTGAAAGTCCCTCAGTCGTGTCTAACTCTTGGCAACCCCATGGGCTATACAGTCCATGGAATTCTGCAGGCCAGAATACTGGAGTGGGTAGCCTTTCCCTTCTCCAGGGGATCTTCCCAGTCCAGGGATTGAACCCAGGTTTCCTGCAATGCAGGAAGATTCTTTACCAGCTGAGCCCCAAGAGAAGTCCAAGAATACTGAAGTGGGTAGCCTGTCCCTTCTGTAGCGGCTCAGCGTTCCCAGCCCAGGAATCAAACCAGGGTCTCCTCATGGCAGGAGGATTCGTTACCAGCTGAGCTATCAGGGAAGCCCAGTATCTCTTAAGGCCAGCTATTCATTGATATCTCTTAAGGCCAGCTATTCATTGATATCTCTTAAGGCCAGATATTAATTGTAGGATTAATTAATTGTAGACCCTAATTAGTCTTCATGGGATTAAGCTGGCAACCTGCTAAGGTAGCAATTGATGTCCTTTATCTAGAGGACAAAACGGGGGCTCACAGAAGTGGGTAACACAGCTACAGTAAGGAAGTGTGTACCTAGACAAACCCCCCAGATCTTCTGTTAGAACTCAGGGAAGCCATGTGGTGTGGCTTGTCCATGTGACGGGGGCTAAGGCACCCAGCCCACACTGGATACTGTGGGGACCTGACTTGGTAACTGCCTTCTGGCAGCTCTGAGACTCACAAAAGCAATTTGCACTGAAGAGAGGAGGGACACCTCTCTTCATCCCCCCCACCACACCCTCCGGGTACTCCCACACCCTGCCCCCTTTCTCTTTCTTTGTAAGGGAATAAGTGTCACGCTCATGTGACCACATTGGCTGTCCACTGTTCACGAGCTACCACCTGGAGCTGCTACCGGAGAGGCCAAGAGCCTTTGCCCCTGAGTACCTCTCTTTGCTTTGCACTCTGGGGGCCCTCCTCCACACCTGCACACCAGAGGCCGTTTCTGAGGCATGCAGGGACCCTCCTTCAGTTTGCAACAGGTTGCATCCATCGCTGTCCTTTCAGTGCTTCCCTTGACACTCAGCTCCTGAGCTCCTTTGTCTGCATTGCGGCCCACCTGGCTGCCACGGGAGGGACAGAGCTGACCATGAATCCAAAGCTCAGATCTGACAGGCAGGAATCTGTGTATAAAGGGCCTGATTAATCATGCTGTAGAGGCTGTAGTGGGCTCCAGGGATCCGTAACCAGGGCTTGGGCCAAAGTGACTCCACAGCTGTTTTAATGCCTGGGGAGGGTTCTGGCTACAGTGGGGGTGGGGTGAGTCTCCTGAGGTTCTGAAGGCCCACTGTGCAGGTTCACATGGCACACAGAGAAGAGAAGGCGGAGTCCTTTCCTGGAGCTGGTGGGCTGCGGGCACAGCCATGGATGACCAGGAGTCTGCATCTCACTAGGGGCCGAGGCTGGCGCTGAGGGAATCCTCAGTGAGGATTTTTTTCCTTAAAAGCCATCCTAAGTGACTTCAGCTCCATTGCTTTTTTGCCAAAAACCTACAATGATCCCAAGAGCTTTGTACACTCCAAGGGTGGTGACTGGACGTGGAGCCCAGCACAGACCCAAGTCAGTCCTGCCCTGAGTCCCACGGGCCGGCCACACCCTCCCCCTTCCTTGGCCTGGCTTTCTTCTGCCAGGACCCCCAGAATGGTGGAAAGGCAAGTGTGGCCTCAAGCTGAGGGGCCCAGCCTGGGCTCCAAGCCCCTGGGGGTCCCCTTGGGACGTCTGGTGGACCTAGTTCCCCCTGCCGTGGGGCAGCTCTCTCTCGGGGACTGTCGTGTTTCTTTGCTTTCTGTTGTGATGGGGCACCCCAGTTATCTCGGGGCGATGGGAAGTCTGTTGGTGTTACATGCTCCTGCCTTAGATGGGGAAACGTTATTGCTGCATTGACGCTGCTCACTCGATACTGGGTATCTGTTAAACACAAATGGCAAGGGGAACAGAGCAAAACAGAGAAAAAAATGGAGAGTTGCTGGGTTGCCTCAAGTCTCACCTGTGATTAAGAGTGTGTACAGCCTGCACGTGAACCCGGGTTCCCACACCTGCCAGCTACCAGGTGCCAGGCGCTGATTTTAGACCCCCAGCTTCACTAAGGAGTCATTGACAGATACAGTTTGTGTGTATTTCAAGTCTACATTGTGATGACTTGATGCCCATAGACGTCGTGGAATGATTGCCCCACATACGCATCGCCTCACATGATTAACTCTGTGTGTGTGTGTGCCTTTTATGTTATTCTTATAATCCATGAACACAATACAGATAGCTCTCCATTTTTTTAGATCTTATTTATCTTAGAAGTTTATAGTTTGCTGTATGTCTTGCACATGTTTAATTAGATAACTTGATATTTTCAGTGCCATTATAAATTCCTAATAGAGATAGAATTGACTTTTCTATATCCCTTGGTAAATCCACTTACTTCAAATCATTCTAATTGTATTTTTTTATGTATACACAATTATGTCTGCAAATAAGTTCTTTTTTTCCCCTTTGCAACTGTGATAACCCTTTCCTTTTTCTTGACTTATTGTATGGACTAGGATCTCCAGTACAGTGGTGAACAGAAGTAGTGAGAATAAGTATCCTTGTCTCTGTCCAATTATCAGAGGAAAAGCTTTCACTATTTCACCATCACACAGGATATTAGCTTTTTTGTAGATATTTTTATCAAAATATGTAAATTCTTCTCTGTTAGTTTACTAAGCAGTTTTTTCTTAGTCATGAGCTAAAATTATTACATTAAAAATTCTTAAGTTTATCTTCTGCAGATTTTGAAACAGGTGATTTTTCTTTTATGTGGTGATTTAACTTTTAAAAATTTTGTGATTCTAAAACAACCCCAACCTGATCTCAATGTATTCTCCTTCAGTTGGACTTTATTTGTTAGTGTTTTATTTAGGATTATTTCATCTATACTCAGAGTCTGTAATTTTACTTTCTTGTACTTCTTCCTGGTTGGATTTAGTATCAAGGTTATGCTAGTCTTATAAAACAAGGTTGGAGAGTGTTCCTTGTTTACTGCAAGAATTCCTGTGAGATGACTGTTTTCTTCCCTAGAATTTTGGAAGAGTTGATTGGCAAAACCAGTTGGTTTCATTGTGGGGAGGCTTTTAATTTCAGATGTAATTTTTTTCATGCAAATAAAATTTTCTCATATTGTATGTCTTCTTGGGTCTATTTCAGTAAAGCATTTCCCCCCTGCTAGGAATTTATTGAGATGAGCAGACTCTGCAATTAGTAAGTGAACTGTGGTTCATAATATCTTTCTTATCTGCAAGATGTGTTGTCTCCCCTTTTAAAAATCCTTGATGCTGGTGATTTGTGCTTTGTCTCTTTTTCTTAATAAGTCTTTCTAGGGGTTTATCAGTTTTATCATTCCTTTCAAAGTGCCAACTTTTGGCTTTCTTTTTAAAGAAACTTCATATTTGCTTTCTGTTTCCTTGTTTTCTGCTCTTTTTTTTTTTTTTTCCCATCTGCCTTGTGTTTCATTCGCTATGGTGTTTTTTCTGGTTTCTTGGGAGAGAGGCTTAATTGATTTTTAGCCTTCCTTCTTTTCCAGTATATGTGTTTAAGGCTTTAAGTTACCCTCTAAACATAGTTCGCTGCATCCCACAAGTTTGAATAAGCCAGATTTTCATTATCTTTTAAGGAAAAGTATTTTCTAATTTTCATTGTGTTTTTTAAAATTATTAATCAGGAAATTCTTCAAGCAGTATGTCATTTAACTTCGGAATGTTTGGGGAGGTTTTTCTAGTGACCCTTTTTTGATTTCTAGCTTAATTCCATGAAGAGCCCTGTCTTCGTCTTTTTGGGCTACTGTTATAAATCCCGTAGACTAGCTGATAAACAACAGAAAGTTGTTTCTTGTAGGCCTGGAGGCTGGGGAGTCCCAAGATCACCAGCAGGTGCCTCGTCTGGTGAGGCCTGTTTCCTGGTTCCTAGACTGCCTGCTTCTTCTCCCTGTTCTCGCAGCACAGGAGCCCATTCCCCCCTGGCCTGACCCCTCCCAGAGTGCCTGCCTCCTAGGATCATCACCACCTGCCGGGTGAAGTTTGAGGGCCCATAAACCGTCAGCCCGTTGCAGTCCCTAAGTATACCCTGCATTATTTCAGTCCTTTGAAATAATTTGAGCTTTCCTAATGGCCCAATATATATTCTTTTTGTTATATGTTCGTTGGGCTCTTGAAAATAATATGTATCAGTGGGATGCAATGTTCCATGTGTATCAGTCAGATCAGGCTTGTCACTCATGTAATTCAGATTCCAGTAGCCACGTTGAGTAAAAGCAGAAGTAGGTGAAATTACCTGTAATATATTTTATTTTAGCACACATAAAATATCATTTCAGTGTGTAATCAACATGATAAAACCTAATGAAATAGTTCACATTCTTTTTTTCATGCTAAGTCTTTAAAATCCAGTGTGTGTTTCAGGCTTGCAGCGCATCTCATTGTAGAGCCAGCCGCATTTCAGGTACTTCATGGCTGCAGGTGACTACATACCAGGGGGCCGTTCCACGAGAGATGTGTCTTTAACGTCTCCCACTGGGATTATGAACTCGGCTGTTACTCCTTTTCTATTTCTGTCAGTTTTTATGTATTGATATTTTGAGGTTATGTTATTAGGTACATTCAAATTTAGAATCCTCATCTTCTTGCTAGACTGAACTTGTGTCAGTATGAGATGCTCCTTTTTATCACTAATAATGCTTCTTTCTTTAGAGACTATTTGACAGTGATATTGCCACATCAGTTTTCTGTCCTTGTTGGCCTAGGTATCTTTTAGGTTCACCTGTCTAAAAGATATTCCATCTTAACATGTAGCTCTGTGAATAGTGTACAGTTTTCATTGGAATCAGTTTGACACTTTATCTTTTAATGAGAGTATTTGCTCTGTTTATAATGTTGATATTCAGTGTGTAGACACCATGCTGCTGTGTGTTTTCTGTTTGTCCCACCTAGTCTGTGTTCTTTGCTCTTGCCTTCTTTTAAAGCTATGAAGTGTTTCTCTAGTTCTGTGCTCCTCTGTCAGGTTGTTAGGTGCGCATTTGCAGACACAGCATGTGTTTTACACTCAAGACTAACTTAGTACTTTTACTGCCTCCCTGACTCGACTGTTTCCTCCTGTCACTGTTACACTTTGAACTGTTAGATATATATTTGGCGTTAACATCATTGTTTTGTAGAGTTAATATTTACCCTCACAGTTACCTCGTTGTTGGTCTCTACTTGTTTTTTATATTTCCGTCAGAGACTACTTTTCTTTTTCCCAAAGCACTGCCTGAGTATTTTTTTAGTGCATGTGTGTGGGTGATGAGTTGTCTCATTTCCATTTGCCCTCAAAGTCTCTATTTTGCTTTCACTTTCGAAGAGTATTTTTGTTGAGTATAGAATTCCAGGTTGGTGGTTATTTGTTTTTCAGCATTTTACAGATGTCCAGTCCATTATCTTCTGACTTCCTTGTTCTTGGAAAGTCAGCTCTCAGTGTTGCTGTGCCACTAAAAGCCACACCTTTTTTCCTCTGAGCGCTTGAACATGCTCTTCTTGCCTTAGGCACCTGCAGAGCTGCTGAAACCAATGTGTGGTTTCATCTTTGAGTCAGTGGTCTGATTCTTGAACCAACTCTTGCCACTGTCCCTGTCAGCCAGTTGAGTCGCTCAGTATCTGACCCATTGCGACCCCATGGACTGCAGCACACCAGGCTTCTCTGTCCATCACCAACTCCCCGAGCTTGCTCAGGCTCATGACCATCGAGTCATTGATGCCATCCAACCATCTCATCCTCTGTCGTCCCCTTCTCCTCCTGCCTTCAGTCTTCCCCAGCATCAGGTTCTTTTCCAATGAGTCAGTCCTTCACATCAGGTGGCCAAAGTATTGGAGCTTCGGCATCAGTCTTTGCAGTGAATATTCAGGTCTGATTTGCTTTAGGAGTGACTTGTTGGATCTCCTGGCAGTCCACGGGGCTCTCAAGAGTCTTCTCCAACTCCCCAGTTCAGAAGCATCGATTCTTTGGCGTTCAGCCTTCTTCATGGGCCAACTCTCACATCCATACATGACTACTGGAAAAACCATAGCTTTGACTAAATGACCTTTGTCGGCAAAATAATGTCTCTGCTTTTTAATATGCTGTCTAGGTTTGTCATAGCTTTCCTTCCAAGGAGCAAGCATCTTCTAATTTTACTGTCTACAGTAATTTTGGAGCCCCCAAAATAAAGTCTGTCACTGTTTCCATTGTTGCCCCATTTATTTGCCACGTAGTGATGGGGCCGGATGCCATGATCTTCATTTTTTTGAATGTTGAGTTTTGCCAGCTTTTTTACTCTCCTCTTTCACTTTCATCAAGAGGGTCTTTCGTTTCAACCCCTGGAGGCATTTCTTATTCCCCTTTCTCTTTTCTCCACCATGAGAGTCCCCATTTATACTTTTTAACAACGTAGTTTAACAAGGGGCTCCTTCACTATATTCTATCCTTTTTTTCTCTCTTATATATATTTTTTACCTGACCCATCTTTCAGTTCACTGATCATCTCTTCAGCTATGTCCAATGTGATGTTAAGGCCAGAGACTGAGTTCTTAAATTCAGTCACTGTTATTGTAAAGTTCGAGAGTCGGTTTTGATTCTCAGAAATTTTTCCTTTTGTCAAGTATATTTTTCAACAGGTGACATTTGCATCTGATACCTCTAGCATACCTCTGATATGCTGATATACATCTGATACCTCTGGATCTGGTTCAGTTTTTTTTTTCTCTTGGTCCTGTTTGTTGTTACACCCTCTTTGGTTTTTTGATTGCATGTTGGACATTATGTTTGGAAAACCCTAGAGGTTCTGAGTGATGCTGTCTTCGCCAGAGTCTCCTCTGACACAGACCTCCAGTGGGGACAGAGCTGTCTGTTCACTCAGGGCCTGATGGACTTGAGGCTGGGGGTTCCTTGTAAGCTCAGTCTCAGCAGCCTTCACCCACCTTTCCCCCTGAGCCCAGGGAGGAGCTTTCCCGCGTCTCCATCTGGAAGCCTGGGCTGCCTCCCAGGGCCGCCCTCTTCTCAGCAGGTCCTGAAGCCCACCATCTGTCTCCTGAGCACCACGAGGTGACAGATAGTGCTCAACCAGTTTGGGCAGAGTGTTGGGTCCATTTTCTGACATCCGAACTGATTCACTAGGCCTGCACTCAAATTTTTGTCTTCCCAGCCCAAGGAACCGTCCAGAGCTGTGTTATCCAGTCCCCTCCGCTTGACTTTTTTCCTGCCTTTTCTTCGCAGAGTCGGCTTTGTTCAGATGGCCCGAGGGAAGGAGCGGGCCTCTCAGTCTTCAGCTCCCTCACTGGGCTTCCCTTTTGTTTGAAATCTTGGATTGTGGCTGCCTAAGGACCTCTTTTTAAACTGTGTTTAGCTTTTCTAGTTCTCGGTAGGCTGATCTACAAGCTGCTTGCATCTGTCACTGGAAGTGGGGACACCCTGGGTGTATTCTGTCATCTGAAGCCACATGTAACAGTCACAGTACTTGTATTGATCAACTTTGATACTGGGGAAAACAAGAACCAGGTGTCCTTGCTTAGTACCTACGGTTGTGTTTCTGGTCAGAATCCCCAGCTTGCCCGGGCTGTTTCAGTGCCACGTGAACTTGGGAAGGAGGTGGAGCAAGCAGCCCACACGGCCTGGACACAGAGGAGCCGGTCTCCCCTCTGCCCTTGCCCCTGCCGGCCCAGGGCAGGCCTTGCGATGACAGGCTGCTGGTGGTGGAGGCCAAGGCTGAGGAGGGAGGGGTTACGTGACCTGTATTCTGTGACATGGTCACATGTGGGTTTTCTATTTCAGTTTGGAAAAATGACTGCTTTTAGTCTTCCCTCCAGTTTCACTTTAAGGTGGAAAATGAAGATTTTATTCTTAAAGTTGAGCACAGTGATTTTACAGTCTTTTTGAAAGCAACAGTTGAGGTTTTAAAAACACATCTCAGAGAACTCCAGTAGATAAAGCCAAAAAAAGAGAACGTGTTCAGGGTGAACTGCAGGCGGGACCCCAAACTGTACTCTGTCTCTCCCAGAGTGTGTAATTCGTGAGATGGGTGGATATAGGACCCCAAGCACCCTGGGGACCGAGGTCCTCAAATGACAGCAGAGGTCCAGGCTGAGCCAGGAGCAAGTGGCCTGTGCTCTGGCTAGTGGAGAGCCGCGAGGGTGGGAGTGGGGCCAGGAGAGGGGTGGGAGACTCGGGGGCGGAGGGTGGTGCAGCACCTGGTGGGCTCTGGGAGGCGCTGGCTGTCGCGGCTCGAGGCAGGGACACCCCTGAACCTCCACCTTGCAGCCCCCACGGGGCAGAGTCATCTGACAGCCCAGGGTCGAAGTTAAAAGGGCGAGTTCACAGCAGGTTGAATGAACCCCTGTACCCACTGTGGGTTCATTTTAAGTGCCTGGAGCGAGGTTGGTCAAGCCCTTGCTGAGCTCGAGGGAGGGAGTCAGTCAGGGAGGACCGAGCTCAGGGTGAGAGTGAGGGGCAGCTAGCGTGGTGAGTCCTCCTCAGCCGGGTGGGTTCTGGGGACGCCCTTGAGTTCATGGGTGCCCTTTCAGTAGCCTCACTGGAGGCTTGTTTGGGGCTTAAAGGGGGGCAGAAGCCCACTTAGAAGATGTGCTCATTCCCAGGGGTGGTGGTTTCTGAAGGAGTTCATACTGGTCGGTTCGACTGTGACCCAGTACCTTGCAGGGTCATGTTTGACTGGGGGCCTGAGCCACGGGCACGGCCTTCCTTCTCCCGCACCCCACACTCACCTGTCGTCTTTTTGGCAGCCCGTCCCCCCTCTCTGCACCCTTGACGGTGGGCCTGAGCCCAGCCCCCCTGTTACCACAGAGCCCCTTGTGACTGAGTGGGTTCCGGTTCCGGGCTCCTAGGAGACGTGCTGGAGGCAGAGCCTTCATGCCATTTCTCCTTGAGACAGTGGTGCTAGTGGTCATAGTGTGAGAGCAGCGGTCATAGTGTGGGAGCGGTGTGTGTGAGAGTGGTGTGTGAGAGCAGTGTGTGTGAGAGCCGTGGTCATAGTGTGAATAGCAGTGGTTGTAGTGTGAGATTGGTGGGTATCCTGCCGTGAAACAGCAGTTGCCCCCGAGTGGGGGGCTGCCCCCATCCGCGAGGATGGGTTGCAGCAGGGCCCGCCTGTGGGCGCTTTTTCAGTGCTGCAACCCCAAGGCAAAGGCCAAGACAAGGAAGAACTTGGCCTCGGCCCAAGTCCTGTAAGGAGAGTGGCCTGAGGGGATGTCAGGATGCATTTAACAGGAGGCTTCCTGTGTGCTGTTTTAGATCTGTCAGGAATTCTCTGCTCCTTATTAATTCCTGAATACTCAGGAATTAAGAGGAGAGGCAAGCCTCTCCCGCGGGCTGAAGAATCCAGGCATTTCCTTCATTAATTTTTCTATACAGTGATAAGTACCCTCTTCCTTCTTGTGAACCATACGGTAAAAGTGACTGCTTACAACTCTCTCTCTCTTTAATATGGATCGCCTATGTTTTGTAAGTCTGGAATTTTAATTTTTATCTTTGCTGAGAATAACTACCTTGTAAGACAGTATATATTTCCACATCATGTTGATTAAAACACCTTTGTTCCATCAGAGCTCTGGTCCCCGTGTCTTTCTTTCTCTCTCTCTCTATCTCTTTTTCAGGCTGATCCCTTGGAGCTCTGCAAAGGCTCTCTGAGTTCACTTTCCTGCCCGGGCTTCTAAGACCCTCTCGAGAAGGCACTCTGTGTGTTCACTCCATTGAGAGGGCACCTGAGGCCTCCGTGAACAGAGCAAGTCCCGTGTCGGGGGCTTTATTGGCTTTCTGCATAAGCCAAGGACTATCAGCCTCTTTCTGTCCCTTACCTTCTTATCGTCAACTCCAGACCACCAAGTTCTGGTCCATTAAAGGACCTCAACAAGTGGCACCCAGAACAGGGACTTGGTACACGTAGGCAGATTCTTGGACGGAGTGACCGCAGGGCCTATTGAGGCCAGTAAGTACTAAGACATGGGTAAAAAGGCTGGAAAGCCCCATCACTTTTCTACTTTACTTCATCACTTATTTAAAGTTCAGGGATCTAAGGAAATGCATGCTGATTTTTTAGCTAGATTAGAAACTGCTATTTCCCGTAGTGTATTTGGAGAAGCCAAAAGGCAACTAGAGAAATTATTTGCTTTACAACTCTCTCTCTCTTTAATATGGATCGCCTATGTTTTGTAAGTCTGGAATTTTAATCTTTATCTTTGCTGAGAATAACTACCTTGTAAGACAGTATATATGCCCACACCATGTTGATTAAAACACCTTTAATTACTTGCAAATTACTTGCATTATGTGATAATGCAAATCAGGGATGTCAAAAAGCTATAGCTCCAATTCATGAGAAAGGGACTATTGATTATTTCAAGGCTTGTCGCAATCTAGGATTAGAAACTCAAAAGATGCAAATGGTAGCTGAAACAATAGCTGCTGCCTTAAGAAAGGGAAATAAAGGATGCTTTACATGTGGAAATAAGAACCATTTAAAAAGGGATGGCCCTAAGAAAGCTTAAAAAAAAAAGAAAAGAAAAATATATAAAGATAAAAGACCTCCAAAAATCTGCCCTCGCTACAGTAGAGGAACGCATTGGGCTAAAGATTGTAAGTCTAAATCTGGCATTGAAAGGAAACCTATTCCAGAAAACTGCAAGCAGGGACCCCCCAGGTCCCCTTCAGCAAAAACCTGAGACAAATTCCATCTTTTACCTGAAACCCTCAACATCTGGCAGTGTTGCCATCGATATACCAGCTTTGGTTTTAGATACTATGAAGTTAACGAGCTCTACTTAAATTCAAATTCACGTGAACTGAAAAATATTAAATATATATAATTATTTAAATATGAATATAATTTAAATATAATTGTTTGCTAATCTAATTAAGACATGTCTTAAGTCATCAACATTATATAATACTTTTCTTATGCCTAGGTTTAAGGTAAACTAAATTTGTCAACAAAAAGGTAACTCTTTATATATATAGATCTATATATAGATCTATATATAGATATATATATGTATGAGATAAAAACTTTTGGATAAACTGTTAAAAGTAATTATAGTTTTAATAGAATAATCTATTATTATAATCTGTTATTGTAATCTAAAATAGTCTCTTAGGATTAGAATAACTTAAATTTCTAGAGTTGTACTAAAACTAAATAATAAAAGTTTATTAAACAGCTAGGTCATTTCCAAATAAAATAAGATTTTAAAACATTAATTACTAAACATTAAATTCCTCTTACAAAAAGTTTTTCTTACAGAAAAACTAAAGAGATTTTAAACTATTAATAAATATATTTTATAATGTATAATATATTGATATATATAAATATAAATATATTCACCAATCTATAAAATGCTAATATACAAGACACTTCATAGTTGCTAAGGAAAAGTGAGATATATGCTTTTAATAAAAAGATATAAGATATGACATACTGAGATATACATCCCACATTTTCCCTGGGGGCCACTTCTCATTTAACAAACAATACAATTATTAAAATAACTTGGAAGAATGACGAGCCTATTTGGACAGAGCAGTGGCCCCTCACGAAAGAGAAATTACAGGCGGCTAAGGAACTTATAGATGCACAACTAGAATTAAAACATATTGAAGAATCTTGTTCTCCTTGGAACTCTCCTATTTTTGTCATAAAAAAAAAAAAAAATCTAACAAATGGCGTCTCCTAACAGACCTTAGAAAAGTTAGTGCATCTGTGAAACCTATGGGTGCATTGCAACCAGGACAAGATTGCTTTTTTAATATACCTTTACACCCTTTAGACCAATAGAGATTCGCTTTCTCTCTCTCTTCTCCTAATCATATTAGACCTCATAAACGGTACCAATAGACTGTACTGCCACAAGAGATGATGAATTCTCCCACCATGTGTCAGTACTATGTAGCCAAAACCCTTGAGCCTGTGAGAAAGCAATTTCCTAACTTTCTTGTTATTCACTATATGGATGATATATTGTTTTCGGCTCCATCTATCTTAAACACTGAACACATGTTTGATGTAGCTCAACTATGCTTTAAAAACTCTAGATTAATCATTGCCCCTGAAAAAATTCAAACCTCTACACCTCACTATTACTTGGGGTTCGTTGTTAATAGGCAACACATTACTCCCGAACTAACTCAGATCCGTGCTGATAAATTATCAACCTTAAATGATTTTCAAAAGCTCTTAGGTGATATTAATTGGATTAGACCTTCTTTAGGCATTGCTAATTATCAACTGAATAGTCTATTTAGTACTTTAAAAGGAGATCCTGATTTAAATAGCCCTCATTCACTTTCTCAAGAGGCACGAGAAGAACTCTGTTTGGTGCAAAATAAATTACAAAAACAATTTCTTACTCGCATCAAAATAGATTTACCTCTAGAATTGTTTATACTCCCCTCTAATTCTCCCACAGGACTTATTGCCCAACAAGAACACCCAGTAAAATGGATCTATACCCGTTTTATGGAAATAAAGTCACTTACACCCGACCTTGATTTAATTGCTCTAATCGTTATCAGTGGAAGAATTAGGACTAAAACTCTAATTGGCTCCGATCCTCATAAAATTGTAATACCTATCAATAAATACATATTACAGGTATTCCTTATAATCCACAGACACAAGACATAGTCAAAACAAATACATCACACACTAAAGTTACAAATAAAAAAAATTTTAAAAGGGGAATACACAGGTACACTACTGTCTTCCTTATCTAAAGCAGACTTTACTAGGTTCTAACATTTTCTAAACCTATAACTATTGTTACTACAGCTTTATTTGTTTTAAATTTTTTAACCTCTTCTTAAGATTCGACCCAAGGGGGCCCCCGGCATTCAAAATGGAGATGAAATAAGAACCCCAGGAAGAAGAAATTCCAATACGGGCCATGTCTGCTCCAAAAATCTCCAGAAAGCACCACCCTCGGCGGCATCACCCCGATGATCTCCTCACTTGGAGACAAATAAAAGCCCTACTAATCAAGCTGAAAATTTGGTCTCTCAACAAGGGTTGCCTCCGAGTCCTGAATACATTCTCCTGGCAATGCTCAGTCTTTTGGCCTGTGCCTCCCCCTGCTCAAGCTCAGACTAACACCCAACCCCCCTCTATTACAGGTGGTCGAATGGACAGAGAGAGGACCAATCATTTCAACTAATGACTCTATACATATGCTTTCTCCCCTAGTACATGAAAGGGCCTTCACACCCTGGGCAGGAAAGAAAACTAATTAATATTTCTTTAGGCTATGAAGTCCTTCCCTTGTGCATGGGCCCAGCAAAATTGTGCATAAACGTCAGCCGACAAATTTGGGCTGACAAACTTGGGCTTTCGTCCTGCCTCCAAAAGAAGACTTTCAGACACTGCTTGGATTATTTACTGCCCTTTCTTCGTCTGTAAACCATGTTTATACTACTGAAACTTTAGGGAAAGAGTTAGGGAAAGAACAAAGAACTTTATGCAAAGGGTTTACGTATAAAAACTTTACTTATACTCCCATTCCTTGGGACAAATGTCAAACCAAATCAAGAAAATCAATGTTTGTGGCTAATCATACAATTGTTGATTGGGGGACCCCATGGTATGTGGTTATCTGACTGCTCAGATGATATTAACAACACTGTGTGTGATATGGAAGGTCACTGACACTATGATGGAACATTACTATGACAAACGACTTCTTGAGTGGCTTGACCGTGGATTAGCCCCACCTCCTCCTAAGATCGTCCTCGATAAACAGAGTGGGTCTGAACAATGGGCCATTTGGAAACTTGCTGCGAGCATCAGAGCACCGAAGAACTTGGAACTTGGACCGGACATTTCATAGGGACCAGTCGTCATAGTAACTATTTCTTTTGCTACAGTCAGTCATATTTTATACAGGCCTGTGTCCCACTTCCTTTTGTTATAGCCATAGAAAATTTACAATTTAATAAGACTTTTACGTTCTGTAACTTGTATTAATTGCAAACTATATACTTGTATTAACTCCTCTATTTCTTTAAGCTTTTTGTGTTATTCCTGTTCACGTCAATCATAGTGCCTACAACTGGGAACAAATCAAATTTCATTTACAAAATATACGTGATAATGCCTCTCTGAATGTACAATTACTATAAAAGAAAATCTTTAAAACCTTTTCTAAAAATCTGCCCTCTTCCCCTAATTTGGAAACCTTAGCTGAACAAATTACCTGGGCTAGACCCACGAGGATGGTTTCAAAGTATTACCCACAGTATCGGGTCTGGAACTGTAGCTTTGGTGATTGTCTTGATAATTATATTTGTTGTTTACCATCGCCTTTCTATAAGGTTGGTTAATACTAACCAAACTCATTTGGTCAAGACCTTTTTTTTACAAATTTAATAAAATAGAGGGAATTGTCAGGAAGCATTTAACAAGAGGCTTCCTGTGTGCTGTTTTGGATCTGTCAGGAATTCTCTGCTCCTTATTAATTCCTGAAGAGGAGAGGCAAGCCTCTCCCGCGGGCTGAAGAATCCAGGCATTTCCTTCATTAGTTTTTCTATACAGTGATAAGTACCCTCTTCCTTCCTGTGAACCATATGGTAAAAGTGATTGTATACAACTCTCTCTCCCTTTAATATGGATCACCTATGTTTTGTAAGTCTGGAATTTTAATCTTTATCTTTGCTGAGAACAACTACCTTGTAAGACAGTCTATATGCCCACACCATGTTTGATTAAAACACCTTTGCTCCATCAGAGCTCTGGTCCCCGTGTATTTCTCTCTCTCTCTCTCTCTCTCTCTCTCTCTCTCTCTCTTTCAGGCTGATCCCTTGGAGTGCAGAGGCTCTCTGAGTTCACTTTCCTACCCGGGCTTCTAAGACCCTCTCGAGAAGGCGCTCTCCATCTTCACTCCATCGAGAGGGCACCTGAGGCCTCCGTGAACAGAGCAAGTCCCGTCTCAGGGGCTTTATTGGCTTTCTGCATAAATCAAGGAATATCAGCCTTTTTCTCTCCTTTACCTTCTTATCGTCGACTCTAGACCACCAGGTTCCAGTCCATTAAAGGACTTCAACAAGGTGAGAGCAGCCAGGGACTACGCCCATCGGATTGGCCCTCACCCAGTGAAGCATTGGGGTTGTGTTTCATTTTGTTAGCATAGTTGTGGGCCCTGCTGGCCAGGGCATTTTGGCCTTAGTGGGCAGGATCGACCCCAGCAGTTTACCTTGTAAGAGGTTGTGCAGGTGCCACGTAGAGGATGGGCGGGGGCCCCACAAGAAGGGAAACACTGGCTGGAGGAGTCACGGGGGCATGTGGACTGAGCTATCAAGTCAGTCCTTGAAGCAGAAAGGCTAAGCCCCTTAACGTCTCCCTTCTTCCAAGGAAAGAATACACTGGCTGGAGGAGTCTCTGGGGCATGAGGATCGAGCTAGAGAGTCAGTCCTTGAAGCAGAAAGGCTAAGCCCGTTAATGTCTCCCATCTTACAAACCACAGAGCAATGTGTCCAGTGTTTTAATGACGGGTACCTACTGCTTACGTGTATGACATACACCCTCATAGCTTCACATGTCTACTACATGCCTCTTACAAGTGCTGGGCACTGTTCTGGGTGCTGGACACCCAGTATGTAGTAGGGGATACGTAGCCCAGGATCTTTCTGTTTCTGCAAAGAAAAACAGAAGAACGAAAGACTCCGTGTGGTTCAGCTTGAGCAAGTTCACCACGTGGACGGCCCTGCGTGCATGTAAATTGTGGTAAAATACATATAACATAAATTTTACATTTTACCCAGTTGACTGAATGACTGGGTGGCTTCAGTGGAGTCAGGCTAACAGATGGCCTTGGGGTGCCATCTGCCTTTGTCCCAGAGGAACACTCCAAAGCTTGGTGGCCTTGTAGACCTTCCCTTTATTCTTCACTCTCCCCAGTGGCTCTAGGTCATTGGTCTGTGTGTCATTTAAGAATCTCTTTATCCACTTTGTTGCTAGGTTTATGTTTTGGAAAGCTTCTCAGGCGTCCCTGGGTCTTGAGAAGGCAGGCTTGGATTCCGGGTTCTCCCCTGCTGCGTGCCTGCCAGGTCGAGGTGGAGGCCAAAGGCCAGTCTGAGTTGTGGTGGTCTGTGTGGTCTTGGGGTCAGTGGACCCCCTCTTCTCTGGAGGGGCAAGGAGATCCTTTGTGTGAAGCCTGGAGAGACTTGACAGGGTCAGTCTTCACAGTCTTGCTCTCTTTTTAATTTATGTTTGCATTTAGTTTCTCATTTAAGTGTTTTCTAGGAGTTTCCAACTCCTAGTGTAGAACTCAAAACATGCAGGGAGCAGCTTCTTAAAAGAGAAGGAGAAATTGCTGAACTGAAAGCAGAAAGAAGCAACACCAGGGTCAGCAGGGGGATTCTCACGTGTTGACATTTGCCCCACGTGGGTCACCGCTAGCCTCCGTGTTGCTGTCTTTAAACTCTTGTCTGATTTTCAAGTCATTTTTCACATCTTCCCACTGAGAAGACCAGGGTGGATCAGTTTGTGGTTCTCATACCTTACTTCAAATTTATGATGAGAGCTAATGTAATTTTAGTACCTTTGAGAGGGGAGTTCTCAACTTACATTTTTGTCCATGCTACACTTTGTGTGGGATCTTAGTTCCCCAATCAGGGATTAAAACCCATGACCCCTGCAGAAGGGTGGAGTCGTAACTACTGGGCCCCTGGGGAAGTCCACTCTTAACTTTAGACTGAACTGGCAGGATTCCAACGTGCCTTAGCATGTTTCCAGCTGTAGCGTGAGGCTGAAAGGAGCTGTCGGGCCTGAAGTCAAGCATGAGGTTGAAAGTGCCCCTTTGGCCCTGCCCTGCAGCTGCTGTTGGAGCACCTGGGGTTACTGGTTGCCCGGTACATTCCATCCTTCCGGATTACAGTGGGCAAGCGGCAGGCACAGTCCCCAGCTAACATGACCAGCGAGGTGGAGGTGCTCAGGGCACTGAAACTGCTGTTTGAGCACCACAAGGCCCTGGACGAGAAGGTACCAGCCACCCATCCATCCTGGATTTGTACACTTAGTGCCTTGTTTTGACCTCACCGAGTGCCTGGAAGTGCTGTGTTCCTTCCCTCTCAAAACAGGGCTAAGGCTTCCTTTCCCCCTTAGGGACTCTCCTACGGCTCTCTAAGCCATGAGGAAGACCTGACTAAGGTGATTGCACTCAGGAAGTCATAGAAAAGCAGTCACAGGAGGAGAGCCAGTTGAAGGAGCGCCTGGCAGCCCTCTCTTTCCACGTTACAGATCTGGAGGAAGACCTGGACACGGCCAGGAAGGACCTCCTCAAGTCTAAGGACAGGAACACGAAACTGCAGTGGGACATCCGCGAAGTGAGTGACGGCGGTCGTGTCTGCCTGAGGTGGACTGTGGGTCCCTTCTTCTCCCGGTGATCTCAGCCTTGGGATGGCTGCGTGAGTAAGAGCAGAGCACTGCAGAGACCACAACTGGCTGCCTCCCCACCTCTGCGTCGAGCTCTCTGGGGTAGAAGAGGCCTGGTCCAGGCAGTCCGTTGGCAGTGGACCAACACGAGGGCAGCCCTGGCACTGTGCTGCACCCTGGGTGTGGACTCCTCCTTTCCACAAGTTCTAGGGGGCCCAGTGTGCTCCTTTTGTAAAAAGTCATTCATCCATTCATTCATTTCTTGGCGTATAGTGGCTTTACACTGCTATGCCAATTTCTGCTGTACAGCAAAGTGAATCAATCATCTATCTATCTATCTATCTATCTGCCTCTCTTTTAGATTTCCTGCCCATTTACTTCACCACAGAGCACTGAGTAGACTTCCCTGTGCTGTACACTAGGTCCTTACTCATGGACTTTATGTGTAGTATCAGTACTGTATATATGTCAACCCCAGTCTCCCAGTTCATCCCCGCCTCCACCTGCCTGTTGAATGCTGAAATTTCCTTCTGATTCCCTCAGACGAGTCTGGTGACATCTGTGGAGCCCGTTCTCTCAGAGAGATGGGAGCATGCTGTGTGGGCTCTGCTGAGGCAGCTTGCCTGGCCATCTTCTCTAGTTTTCTGAGGTTCCGCTCCTTGAAGGGATGTGTGCCAGTGATACCGGCGGTCAGACAAGTCGTGGCGTCTGCTCACCCTGGGATCCTCAGGCCCGAGCTGTGTGACCGTGTGGAATCATAATGTTTCTGGCGGTCGTGTCTGCGGGGGTCATGATTTATGAGAAACATCCCGGGGATGTGGCGCTGCTGGGGGAATCGTCCCCACTGCCAGCCAGCCAGCCAGCCAGCCACCCTGTCCTTCTGGTGGGGAAGTGTTGCCCCGCGCTGCCAGTGGGCAGTGGCTGGGGATGGAGAGTCAGGCGGGGTTGTGCTGGCGCGGCTGTTGGGAGCGTTGCCCGGAGCCCCGTGAGCAGCTGTGGGGCCGTCCGTTGGTGGGCGGCCTGCGGTGTCAGGCGCGCTCGCAAACCCTCCCAGAGCAGGGTCACTAACAGCATGTAAATTGTGGTAAAATACATATAACATAAATTTTACATTTTACCCAGTTGACTGAATGACTGGGTGGCTTCAGTGGAGTCAGGCTAACAGATGGCCTTGGGGTGCCATCTGCCTTTGTCCCAGAGGAACACTCCAAAGCTTGGTGGCCTTGTAGACCTTCCCTTTATTCTTCACTCTCCCCAGTGGCTCTAGGTCATTGGTCTGTGTGTCATTTAAGAATCTCTTTATCCACTTTGTTGCTAGGTTTATGTTTTGGAAAGCTTCTCAGGCGTCCCTGGGTCTTGAGAAGGCAGGCTTGGATTCCGGGTTCTCCCCTGCTGCGTGCCTGCCAGGTCGAGGTGGAGGCCAAAGGCCAGTCTGAGTTGTGGTGGTCTGTGTGGTCTTGGGGTCAGTGGACCCCCTCTTCTCTGGAGGGGCAAGGAGATCCTCTGTGTGAAGCCTGGAGAGACTTGACAGGGTCAGTCTTCACAGTCTTGCTCTCTTTTTAATTTATGTTTGCATTTAGTTTCTCATTTAAGTGTTTTCTAGGAGTTTCCAACTCCTAGTGTAGAACTCAAAACATGCAGGGAGCAGCTTCTTAAAAGAGAAGGAGAAATTGCTGAACTGAAAGCAGAAAGAAGCAACACCAGGGTCAGCAGGGGGATTCTCACGTGTTGACATTTGCCCCACGTGGGTCACCGCTAGCCTCCGTGTTGCTGTCTTTAAACTCTTGTCTGATTTTCAAGTCATTTTTCACATCTTCCCACTGAGAAGACCAGGGTGGATCAGTTTGTGGTTCTCATACCTTACTTCACATTTATGATGAGAGCTAATGTAATTTTAGTGCCTTTGAGAGGGGAGTTCTCAGCTTACATTTTTGTCCATGCTACACTTTGTGTGGGATCTTAGTTCCCCAATCAGGGATTAAAACCCATGACCCCTGCAGAAGGGTGGAGTCGTAACTACTGGGCCCCTGGGGAAGTCCACTCTTAACTTTAGACTGAACTGGCAGGATTCCAACGTGCCTTAGCATGTTTCCAGCTGTAGCGTGAGGCTGAAAGGAGCTGTCGGGCCTGAAGTCAAGCATGAGGTTGAAAGTGCCCCTTTGGCCCTGCCCTGCAGCTGCTGTTGGAGCACCTGGGGTTACTGGTTGCCCGGTACATTCCATCCTTCCGGATTACAGTGGGCAAGCGGCAGGCACAGTCCCCAGCTAACGTGACCAGCGAGGTGGAGGTGCTCAGGGCACTGAAACTGCTGTTTGAGCACCACAAGGCCCTGGACGAGAAGGTACCAGCCACCCATCCATCCTGGATTTGTACACTTAGTGCCTTGTTTTGACCTCACCGAGTGCCTGGAAGTGCTGTGTTCCTTCCCTCTCAAAACAGGGCTAAGGCTTCCTTTCCCCCTTAGGGACTCTCCTACGGCTCTCTAAGCCATGAGGAAGACCTGACTAAGGTGATTGCACTCAGGAAGTCATAGAAAAGCAGTCACAGGAGGAGAGCCAGTTGAAGGAGCGCCTGGCAGCCCTCTCTTTCCACGTTACAGATCTGGAGGAAGACCTGGACACGGCCAGGAAGGACCTCCTCAAGTCTAAGGACAGGAACACGAAACTGCAGTGGGACATCCGCGAAGTGAGTGACGGCGGTCGTGTCTGCCTGAGGTGGACTGTGGGTCCCTTCTTCTCCCGGTGATCTCAGCCTTGGGATGGCTGCGTGAGTAAGAGCAGAGCACTGCAGAGACCACAACTGGCTGCCTCCCCACCTCTGCGTCGAGCTCTCTGGGGTAGAAGAGGCCTGGTCCAGGCAGTCCGTTGGCAGTGGACCAACACGAGGGCAGCCCTGGCACTGTGCTGCACCCTGGGTGTGGACTCCTCCTTTCCACAAGTTCTAGGGGGCCCAGTGTGCTCCTTTTGTAAAAAGTCATTCATCCATTCATTCATTTCTTGGCGTATAGTGGCTTTACACTGCTATGCCAATTTCTGCTGTACAGCAAAGTGAATCAATCATCGATCTATCTATCTATCTATCTGCCTCTCTTTTAGATTTCCTGCCCATTTACTTCACCACAGAGCACTGAGTAGACTTCCCTGTGCTGTACACTAGGTCCTTACTCATGGGCTTTATGTGTAGTATCAGTACTGTATATATGTCAACCCCAGTCTCCCAGTTCATCCCCGCCTCCACCTGCCTGTTGAATGCTGAAATTTCCTTCTGATTCCCTCAGACGAGTCTGGTGACATCTGTGGAGCCCGTTCTCTCAGAGAGATGGGAGCATGCTGTGTGGGCTCTGCTGAGGCAGCTTGCCTGGCCATCTTCTCTAGTTTTCTGAGGTTCCGCTCCTTGAAGGGATGTGTGCCAGTGATACCGGCGGTCAGACAAGTCGTGGCGTCTGCTCACCCTGGGATCCTCAGGCCCGAGCTGTGTGACCGTGTGGAATCATAATGTTTCTGGCGGTCGTGTCTGCGGGGGTCATGATTTATGAGAAACGTCCCGGGGATGTGGCGCTGCTGGGGGAATCGTCCCCACTGCCAGCCAGCCAGCCAGCCAGCCACCCTGTCCTTCTGGTGGGGAAGTGTTGCCCCGCGCTGCCAGGGGGCAGTGGCTGGGGATGGAGAGTCAGGCGGGGTTGTGCTGGCGCGGCTGTTGGGAGCGTTGCCCGGAGCCCCGTGAGCAGCTGTGGGGCCGTCCGTTGGTGGGCGGCCTGCGGTGTCAGGCGCGCTCGCAAACCCTCCCAGAGCAGGGTCACTAACAGCATGTAAATTGTGGTAAAATACATATAACATAAATTTTACATTTTACCCAGTTGACTGAATGACTGGGTGGCTTCAGTGGAGTCAGGCTAACAGATGGCCTTGGGGTGCCATCTGCCTTTGTCCCAGAGGAACACTCCAAAGCTTGGTGGCCTTGTAGACCTTCCCTTTATTCTTCACTCTCCCCAGTGGCTCTAGGTCATTGGTCTGTGTGTCATTTAAGAATCTCTTTATCCACTTTGTTGCTAGGTTTATGTTTTGGAAAGCTTCTCAGGCGTCCCTGGGTCTTGAGAAGGCAGGCTTGGATTCCGGGTTCTCCCCTGCTGCGTGCCTGCCAGGTCGAGGTGGAGGCCAAAGGCCAGTCTGAGTTGTGGTGGTCTGTGTGGTCTTGGGGTCAGTGGACCCCCTCTTCTCTGGAGGGGCAAGGAGATCCTCTGTGTGAAGCCTGGAGAGACTTGACAGGGTCAGTCTTCACAGTCTTGCTCTCTTTTTAATTTATGTTTGCATTTAGTTTCTCATTTAAGTGTTTTCTAGGAGTTTCCAACTCCTAGTGTAGAACTCAAAACATGCAGGGAGCAGCTTCTTAAAAGAGAAGGAGAAATTGCTGAACTGAAAGCAGAAAGAAGCAACACCAGGGTCAGCAGGGGGATTCTCACGTGTTGACATTTGCCCCACGTGGGTCACCGCTAGCCTCCGTGTTGCTGTCTTTAAACTCTTGTCTGATTTTCAAGTCATTTTTCACATCTTCCCACTGAGAAGACCAGGGTGGATCAGTTTGTGGTTCTCATACCTTACTTCAAATTTATGATGAGAGCTAATGTAATTTTAGTGCCTTTGAGAGGGGAGTTCTCAGCTTACATTTTTGTCCATGCTACACTTTGTGTGGGATCTTAGTTCCCCAATCAGGGATTAAAACCCATGACCCCTGCAGAAGGGTGGAGTCGTAACTACTGGGCCCCTGGGGAAGTCCACTCTTAACTTTAGACTGAACTGGCAGGATTCCAACGTGCCTTAGCATGTTTCCAGCTGTAGCGTGAGGCTGAAAGGAGCTGTCGGGCCTGAAGTCAAGCATGAGGTTGAAAGTGCCCCTTTGGCCCTGCCCTGCAGCTGCTGTTGGAGCACCTGGGGTTACTGGTTGCCCGGTACATTCCATCCTTCCGGATTACAGTGGGCAAGCGGCAGGCACAGTCCCCAGCTAACGTGACCAGCGAGGTGGAGGTGCTCAGGGCACTGAAACTGCTGTTTGAGCACCACAAGGCCCTGGACGAGAAGGTACCAGCCACCCATCCATCCTGGATTTGTACACTTAGTGCCTTGTTTTGACCTCACCGAGTGCCTGGAAGTGCTGTGTTCCTTCCCTCTCAAAACAGGGCTAAGGCTTCCTTTCCCCCTTAGGGACTCTCCTACGGCTCTCTAAGCCATGAGGAAGACCTGACTAAGGTGATTGCACTCAGGAAGTCATAGAAAAGCAGTCACAGGAGGAGAGCCAGTTGAAGGAGCGCCTGGCAGCCCTCTCTTTCCACGTTACAGATCTGGAGGAAGACCTGGACACGGCCAGGAAGGACCTCCTCAAGTCTAAGGACAGGAACACGAAACTGCAGTGGGACATCCGCGAAGTGAGTGACGGCGGTCGTGTCTGCCTGAGGTGGACTGTGGGTCCCTTCTTCTCCCGGTGATCTCAGCCTTGGGATGGCTGCGTGAGTAAGAGCAGAGCACTGCAGAGACCACAACTGGCTGCCTCCCCACCTCTGCGTCGAGCTCTCTGGGGTAGAAGAGGCCTGGTCCAGGCAGTCCGTTGGCAGTGGACCAACACGAGGGCAGCCCTGGCACTGTGCTGCACCCTGGGTGTGGACTCCTCCTTTCCACAAGTTCTAGGGGGCCCAGTGTGCTCCTTTTGTAAAAAGTCATTCATCCATTCATTCATTTCTTGGCGTATAGTGGCTTTACACTGCTATGCCAATTTCTGCTGTACAGCAAAGTGAATCAATCATCGATCTATCTATCTATCTATCTGCCTCTCTTTTAGATTTCCTGCCCATTTACTTCACCACAGAGCACTGAGTAGACTTCCCTGTGCTGTACACTAGGTCCTTACTCATGGGCTTTATGTGTAGTATCAGTACTGTATATATGTCAACCCCAGTCTCCCAGTTCATCCCCGCCTCCACCTGCCTGTTGAATGCTGAAATTTCCTTCTGATTCCCTCAGACGAGTCTGGTGACATCTGTGGAGCCCGTTCTCTCAGAGAGATGGGAGCATGCTGTGTGGGCTCTGCTGAGGCAGCTTGCCTGGCCATCTTCTCTAGTTTTCTGAGGTTCCGCTCCTTGAAGGGATGTGTGCCAGTGATACCGGCGGTCAGACAAGTCGTGGCGTCTGCTCACCCTGGGATCCTCAGGCCCGAGCTGTGTGACCGTGTGGAATCATAATGTTTCTGGCGGTCGTGTCTGCGGGGGTCATGATTTATGAGAAACGTCCCGGGGATGTGGCGCT